>NW_024544764.1:0-52460 GCF_018167655.1 Microtus oregoni
ACCCTGAGTACTGAGCACTGAGCACCCCAAGTACTGAGCAACCAGCACCCCGAGCACTGAGCACCCAGCACCCTGAGCACTGAGCACCCAGCACCCCAAGCACTGAGCACCCAGCACCCTGAGTACTGAGTACTGAGCACCCTGAGTACTGAGCACCCAGCACCGTGAGTACTGAGCACTCAGTACCCTGAGTACTGAGCACCCAGGACCCTGAGCACTGAGCACAAAGCACGCTGAGTACTGAGCATCCTGAGTACTGAGCACCGAGGACCCTGAGCACTGAGCACCCAGCACCCCGAGCACTGAGTACCCAGCACCCCGAGAATGAGCACCCAGCACCCTGAGTACTGATCACCCAGCACCCTGAGTACTGAGCACCCAGCACCCCGAGCACTGAGCACCCTGAATACTGAGCACCCAGCTCCCTGATTACTGTGCACGCTGAGTACTGATCACCGATCAACCTGAGCACTGAGCACCCAGCACCCTGAGTACTGAGCACCCAACGTACTGAGCACCGAGCACACCGAGCACTGAGCACCCAGCACCCTGAGTACTGAGCACCGAGCACCCTGAGCACTGAGCACACAGAACCCTGAGTACTGAGCACCGAGCACCCCGAGCACTGAGCACCCAGCACCCTGAGCACTGAGCACCCAGCACCCTGAGTACTGAGCACCGATCACCCTGAGCACTGAGCACCCAGCACCCTGAGTACTGAGCACCCAGCATCCTGAGCACTGAGCACCCAGCACCCTGAGTACTGAGCAGAGAGCACCCTGATAACTGAGCACCCAGCACCCTGAGTACTGAGCACCCAGCACCCTGAGTACTGAGCACCGAGCACCCTGAGTACTGAGCACCCAGCACCCTGAGCACTCAGCACCCAGCACCCCGAGCACTGAGCACCCAGCACCCTGAGTACTGAGCTCCCAGCACCCCGAGCCCTGAGCACCCAGCACCCTGAGTACTGAGCACCCTGAGTACTGAGCACCGATCACCCTGAGCACTGAGCACCCAACACCCTGAGTACTGAGCACCCAACGTACTGAGCACCGAGCACACTGAGCACTGAGCACCCAGCACCCTGAGTACTGAGCACCGAGCACCCTGAGCACTGAGCACCCAGAACCCTGAGTACTGAGCACCGAGCACCCCGAGCACTGAGCACCCAGGGCCCCGAGCACTGAGCACCCAGCACCCCGAGCACTGAGCACCCAGCACCCGTAACACTGAGGACCCAGCACCCCGAGCAATGAGCACCCAGCACCCTGAGTACTGAGCACCCAGCACCCTGAGTACTGAGCACTGAGCACCCCGAGTACTGAGCACCCACCACCCCGAGCACTGAGCACCGAGCACACCGAGCACTGAGCACCCAGCACCCCGAGCACTGAGCACCCAGCACCCTGAGCACTGAGCACCCAGCACCCCGAGCACTGAGCACCCAGCAACCCGTGCACTGAGCACCCAGCAACCCGAGCACTGAGCACCCAGCACACCGAGCACTGAGCACCCAGCACCCTGAGTACTGAGCACCCAGCACCCTGAGTACTGAGCACCCAGCACCCTGAGCACTGAGCACCCAGCACCCTGAGTACTGAGCACCGAGCACCCTGAGTACTGAGCACCCAGCACCCCGAGCACTGAGCACCCAGCACGCTGAGCACTGAGCACCCAGCACCCCGAGTACTGAGAACCGAGCACCGTGAGTACTGAGCACCCAGCACGCTGAGCACTGAGCACCCTGAGTACTGAGCACCGAGGACCCTGAGCACTGAGCACCCAGCACCCTGAGTACTGAGCACCGAGCACCCCTGAGTACTGAGCACCCAGCACCCCGAGCACTGAGCACCCAGCACCCTGAGTACTGAGCACCCAGCACCCCGAGCACTGAGCACACAGCACCCTGAGTACTGAGTACCCAGCACCCTGAGTACTGAGCAACCTGAGCACTGAGCACCCAGCACCCTGAGTACTGAGCACCCTGAGGACTGAGCACCGAACACCCTGAGCACTGAGCACCCAGCACCCTGAGTACTGAGCACCCAGCACCCTGAGCACTGACCACCCAGCACCCTGAGTACTGAGCAGAGAGCACCCTGATCACTGAGCACACAGCACCCTGAGTACTGAGCACCCAGCACCCTGAGTACTGAGCACCGAGCACCCCCGAGTACTGAGCACCCAGCACCCTGAGCACTCAGCACCCAGCACCCCGAGCACTGATCACCCAGCACCCTGAGTACTGAGCTCCCAGCACCCCGAGCCCTGAGCACCCAGCACCCTGAGTACTGAGCACCCTGTGTACTGAGCACCGATCACCCTGAGCACTGAGCACCCAACACCCTGAGTACTGAGCACCCAACGTACTGAGCACCGAGCACACTGAGCACTGAGCACCCAGCACCCTGAGTACTGAGCACTGAGCACCCTGAGCACTGAGCTCCCAGCACCCTGAGTACTGAGCACCGAGCACCCCGAGCACTGAGCACCCAGCGCCCCGAGCACTGAGCACTCAGCACCCCGAGCACTGAGCACCCAGCACCCGTAGCACTGAGGACCCAGCACCCCGAGCACTGAGCACCCAGCACCCCGAGCACTGAGCACCCAGCACCCCGAGCACTGAGCACCCAGCAACCCGAGCACTGAGCACCCAGCTCCCCGAGCACTGAGCACCCAGCACCCTGAGTACTGAGCACCCAGCACCCTGTGTACTCAGCACCCAGCACCCTGAGCACTGAGCAACCAGCACCCTGAGTACTGAGCACCCTGCACCCCAAGCACTGAGCACCCTGAGAACTGAGCACCCAGCAACCCAAGCACCGAGCACCCTGAGTACTGAGCACCCAGCACCCTGAGTACTGAGGACCCAGTGTACTGAGCACCGAGCACCCAGCACCCTGAGTACTGAGCACCCAGCACCCTGAGCACTGAGCACCCAGCACCCTGAGTACTGAGCACCGAGCACCCTGAGTACTGAGCACCCAGCACCCCCGAGCACTGAGCACCCAGCACACTGAGCACTGAGTACCCAGCACACCGAGCACTCAGCACCCAGCACCCCGAGCACTGAGCACCCAGCACACCGAGCACTGAGCACCCAGCACCCCGAGCACCGAGCACCATGAGTACTAAGACCCGAGCACCCTGAGCACTGAGCACCCAGCACCCTGAGCACTGAGCACCCAGCACCCTGAGTACTGAGCCCCCAGCACCCCGAGCACTGAGCACCCAGCACCCTGAGTACTGAGCACACAGCACCCTGAGCACTGAGCACCGAGCACCCTGAGCACTGAGCACCCAGCACCCTGAGCACTGAGCACCCTGAGTACTGAGCACTGGGCACCCTGAGTACTGAGCACCCAGCACCCTGAGTATTGAGCACCCAGCAACCTGAGCACTGAGCACCGAGCACCCTGAGCACTGAGACCCAGCACCCTGAGCACTGAGCACCCAGCACCCTGAGCACTGAGCACCCAGCACCCTGAGTACTGAGCACCCTGAGTACTGAGCACACAGCACCGTGAGCACTGAGCACCCAGCACCCCGAGCACTGAGCACCCAGCACCCTGAGCACTGAGCACCCTGAGGACTGAGCACTGAGCACCCTGAGTACTGAGCACTGAGCACCCTGAGTACTGAGCACCCAGCACCCTGAGTACTGAGCACCCATCACCCTGAGCAATGAGCACCCTGAGTACTGAGCACCCAGCACCCTGAGCACTGAGCACCGAGCACCCCCGAGCACTGAGCACCCAGCACTCGGAGTACTGAGCACCCAGCACCCTGAGTACTAAGCACCGAGCACCCTGAGTACTGAGCACCCAGTACCCTGAGCACTGAACACACAGCACCCTGAGTACTGAGCACCCCGAGCACTGAGCACCCAGCACCCTGAGCACTGAGGACCCAGCACCCTGAGTACTGAGCACCCAGCACCCTGAGCACTGAGCACCCAGCACCCTGAGCACTGAGCACCCAGCACCCAGAGCACTGAGCACCCTGAGTACTGAGCACTGAGCACCCTGAGCACTGAGCACCGAGCACCCTGAGTGCTGAGCACTGAGCACCCCGACCACTGAGCACCCAGCACCCTGAGTACTGAGCACCCAGCACCCTGAGCACTGAGGACCGAGCACCCTGAGTACTAAGCACCCAGCACCCTGAGTACTGAGCACCCAGCACCCTGATCACTGAGCACCCAGCACGCTGAGTACTGAGCACTGAGCACCCTGAGTACTGAGCACCGAGCACCCCTGAGCACTGAGCACCCAGCACGCTGAGTACTGAGCACTGAGCACCCTGAGTACTGAGCACCGAGCACCCCGAGCACTAAGCACCCAGCACCCTGAGGACTGAGCACCCAGCACCCTGAGTACTGAGCACCCAGCAACCTGAGTACTGAGCACACAGCACCCTGAGCACTGAGCACCCAGCACCCTGAGTACTGAGCACCCAGCACCCTGAGTACTGAGCACTGAGCACCCCGAGTACTGAGCAACCAGCTCCCCGAGCACTGAGCACCCAGCACCCTGAGCACTGAGCACCCAGCACCCCAAGCACTGAGCACCCAGCACCCTGAGTACTGAGTACTGAGCACCCTGAGTACTGAGCACCCAGTACCGTGAGTACTGAGCACTCAGTACCCTGAGTACTGAGCACCCAGCACCCTGAGCACTGAGCACAAAGCACGCTGAGTACTGAGCACCCTGAGTACTGAGCACCGAGGACCCTGAGCACTGAGCACCCAGCACCCCGAGCACTGAGTACCCAGCACCCCGAGAATGAGCACCGATCACCCTGAGCACTGAGCACCCAGCACCCTGAGCACTGAGCAACCAGCACCCTGAGTACTGAGCACCCAGCATCCCAAGCACTGAGCACCCTGAGTACTGAGCACCCAGCACCCCAAGCACTGAGCACCCTGAGTACTGAGCACCCAGTACCCTGATTAATGAGCACCCAGCACCCCGAGCACTGAGCACCCAGCACCCTGAGTACTGAGCACCCAGCACCCTGAGTACTGAGCACCCAGCACCCTGAGTACTGAGCACCCAGCACCCTGAGTTCTGAGCACCCAGCACCCTGAGTACTGAGCACCCTGAGTACAGAGCACCCAGCACCCCGAGCACTGAGCACCCAGCACCCTGAGTACTGAGCACCCTGAGTGCTGAGCACCCAGCACCCTGAGTACTGAGCACCCAGCACCCTGAGCACTGAGCACCCAGCACCCTGAGTACTGAGCACCCAGCACCCTGAGTACTTAGCACCCAGCACCTGAGCACTGAGCACCCAGCACCCTGAGTACTGAGCACCGAGCACCCTGAGTACTGAGCACCCAGCACCCTGAGTACTGAGCACCCAGCACCCTGAGTACTGAGCACCGAGCACCCCGAGTACTGAGCACCCAGCACCCTGAGCACTGAGCACCCAGCACCCCAAGCACTGAGGACCCAGCACCCTGAGTACTGAGCACTGAGCACCCCGAGCACTGAGCACCAAGCACCCTGAGCACTGAGCACCCAGCACCCTGAACACTGAGCACCCAGCACCCTGAGTACTGAGCACTCAGCACCCTGAGCACTGAGCACCCACCACCCTGAGTACTGAGCACCCAGCACCCTGAGTACTGAGCACCCAGCACCCTGAGTACTGAGCACCCAGCACACTGAGTACTGAGCACCCAGCACCCTGAGTACTGAGCACCAAGCACCCTGAGTACTGAGCACCCAGCACACTGAGTACTGAGCACCCAGCACCCTGAGTACTGAGCACCCAGCACCCTGAGCACTGAGCACAAAGCACGCTGAGTACTGAGCACCCTGAGTACTGAGAAACGAGCACCCTGAGTACTGAGCACCCAGCACGCTGAGCACTGAGCACCCAGCACCCTGAGTACTGAGAAACGAGCACCCTGAGTACTGAGCACCCAGCACGCTGAGCACTGAGCACCCAGCACCCCGAGTA
Organism: Microtus oregoni; assembly: GCF_018167655.1. NCBI lineage: Eukaryota > Metazoa > Chordata > Mammalia > Rodentia > Cricetidae > Microtus > Microtus oregoni. The sequence goes on from NW_024544764.1 coordinate 5,971, forward strand.
CTGAGCACCCAGCACCCCGAGCACTGAGCACCCAGCACCACGAGAATGAGCACACAGCACCCTGAGTACTGAGCACCCAGCATCCTGAGAAATGAGCACCCAGCACCCCGAGCACTGAGCACCCTGAATACTGAGTACCCAGCACCCTGAGTACTGTGCACTAAGCACCCAGAGCGCTGAGCACCCAGGACCCCGAGCACTGAGTACTGAGCACCCAGCACCCTGAGTACTGAGCACCGAGCTCCCCGAGCACTGAGCACCCTGAGTACTGAGCACCCAGCACCCTGAGTACTGAGCACCCAGCACCCTGAGCACTGAGCACCCAGCACCCTGAGTACTGAGCACCCAGCACCCCGAGCACTGAGCACACAGCACCCTGAGTACTGAGTACCCAGCACCCTGAGTACTGAGCAACCTGAGCACTGAGCACCCAGCACCCTGAGTACTGAGCACCCTGAGGACTGAGCATCGATCACCCTGAGCACTGAGCACCCAGCACCCTGAGTACTGAGCACCCAGCACCCTGAGCACTGAGCACCCAGCACCCTGAGTACTGAGCAGAGAGCACCCTGATAACTGAGCACCCAGCACCCTGAGTAGTGAGCACCCAGCACCCTGAGTACTGAGCACCGAGCAACCCGAGTACTGAGCACCCAGCACCCTGAGCACTCAGCACCTAGCACCCCGAGCACTGAGCACCCAGCGCCCTCAGCACTGAGCACCCTGAGGACTGAGCACCGATCACCCTGAGCACTGAGCACCCAGCACCCTGAGTACTGAGCACCGAGCACCCTGAGCACTGAGCACCCAGCACCCTGAGTACTGAGCACCGAGCACCCTGAGCACTGAGCACCCAGCGCCCCGAGCACTGAGCACCCAGCACCCCGAGCACTGAGCGCCCAGCACCCGTAGCACTGAGGACCCAGCACAACGAGTAATGAGCACCCAGCACCCTGAGTACTGAGCACCCAGCACCCTGAGTACTGAGCACTGAGCACCCCGAGTACTGAGCACCCACCACCCCGAGCACTGAGCACCGAGCACACCGAGCACTGAGCACCCAGCACCCCGAGCACTGAGCACCCAGCACCCTGAGCACTGATCACCCAGCACCCCGAGCACTGAGCCCCCAGCACCCTGAGTACTGAGCACCCAGCACCCTAAGTACTCAGCACCCAGCACCCTGAGCACTGAGCAACCAGCACCCTGAGTACTGAGCACCCTGCACCCCAAGCACTGAGTACCCTGAGAACTGAGCACCCAGCACCCCAAGCATTGAGCACCCTGAGTACTGAGCACCCAGCACCCTGAGTACTGAGCACCCTGTGTACTGAGCACCGAGCACCCAGCACCCTGAGTACTGAGCACCCAGCACCCTGAGCACTGAGCACCCAGCACCCTGAGTACTGAGCACCGAGCACCCTGAGTACTGAGCAACCAGCACCATGAGCACTGAGCACCGAGCACCCTGAGCACTGAGCACCCAGCACCCTGAGGACTGAGTACCCAGCACCCCGAGCACTGAGCACCCAGCAACCTGAGCACTGAGCACCCTGAGTACTGAGCACCGAGCACCCTGAGTACTGAGCACCCAGCACCCTGAGTATTGAGCACCCAGCAACCTGAGCACTGAGCACCGAGCACCCTGAGCACTGAGCACCCAGCACCCTGAGCACTGAGCACCCAGCACCCTGAGCACTGAGCACCCAGCACCCTGAGTACTGAGCACCCTGAGTACTGAGCACACAGCACCGTGAGCACTGAGCACCCAGCACCCCGAGCACTGAGCACCCAGCACACTGAGCACTGAGCACCCAGCACCCTGAGTACTGAGCACCGAGCACCCTGAGCACTGAGCACCCAGCACCCTGAGTACTGAGCACCGAGCACCCCGAGCACTGAGCACCCAGCGCCCCGAGCACTGAGCACCCAGCACCCCGAGCACTGAGCACCCAGCACCCGTAGCACTGAGGACCCAGCACCCCGAGTAATGAGCACCCAGCACCCTGAGTACTGAGCACCCAGCACCCTGATTACTGAGCACTGAGCACCCCGAGTACTGGGCACCCACCACCCCGAGCACTGAGCACCGAGCACACCGAGCACTGAGCACACAGCACCCCAAGCAATGAGCACCCAGCACCCTGAGCACTGAGCACCCAGCACCCCGATCACTGAGCACCCAGCAACCCGAGCACTGAGCACCCAGCACCCGTAGCACTGAGGACCCAGCACCCCGAGTAATGAGCACCCAGCACACTGAGTACTGAGCACCCAGCACCCTGAGTACTGAGCACCCAGCACCCCGAGCACTGAGCACCCAGCAACCCGAGCACTGAGCACCCAGCACCCTGAGCACTGAGCACCCAGCACCCTGAGTACTGAGCACCCAGCACCCTGAGTACTCAGCACCCAGCACCCTGAGCACTGAGCAACCAGCACCCTGAGTACTGAGCACCCTGCACCCCAAGCACTGAGCACCCTGAGAACTGAGCACCCAGCACCCCAAGCATCGAGCACCCTGAGTACTGAGCACCCAGCACCCTGAGTACTGAGCACCCAGTGTACTGAGCACCGAGCACCCAGCACCCTGAGTACTGAGCACCCAGCACCCTGAGCACTGAGCACCCAGCACCCTGAGTACTGAGCACCGAGCACCCTGAGTACTGAGCACCCAGCACCCTGAGCACTGAGCACCGAGCACCCTGAGCACTGAGCACCCAGCACCCTGAGGACTGAGCACTGAGCACCCTGAGTACTGAGCACCCAGCACCCTGAGTATTGAGCACCCAGCACCCTGAGCACTGAGCACCCAGCACCCTGAGTACTGAGCACACAGCACCGTGAGCACTGAGCACCCAGCACCCCGAGCACTGAGCACCCAGCACCCTGAGCACTGAGCACCCTGAGTACTGAGCACTGAGCACCCTGAGTACTGAGCACTGAGCACCCTGAGTACTGAGCACCCAGCACCCTGAGTACTGAGCACCCAGCACCCTGAGCAATGAGCACCCTGAGTACTGAGCACCCAGCACCCTGAGCACTGAGCACCGAGCACCCCGAGCACTGAGCACCCAGCACCCGGAGTACTGAGCACCCAGCACCCTGAGTACTAAGCACCGAGCACCCTGAGTACTGAGCACCCAGTACCCTGAGCACTGAACACACAGCACCCTGAGTACTGAGCACCCCGAGCACTGAGCACCCAGCACCCTGAGCACTGAGGACCCAGCACACTGAGTACTGAGCACCCAGCACCCTGAGCACTGAGCACCCAGCACCCTGAGTACTGAGCACCCAGCACCCTGAGCACTGAGCACCCAGCACCCTGAGTACTGAGCACTGAGCACCCAGCACCCCGAGCAATGAGCACTCAGCACCCTGTGTACTGAGCACTGAGTACCCAGCACCCTGAGTACTGAGCACCCAGCACCCTGAGCACTGAGCACCCAGCACCCTGAGTGCTGAGCACTGAGCACCCTGACCACTGAGAACCCAGCACCCTGAGTACTGAGCACCCAGCACCCTGAGCACTGAGGACCGAGCACCCTGAGTACTAAGCACCCAGCACCCTGAGTACTGAGCACCCAGCACCCTGAGCACTGAGCACCCAGCACGCTGAGTACTGAGCACTGAGCACCCAGCACGCTGAGTACTGAGCACAGAGCACCCTGAGTACTGAGCACCGAGCACCCCGAGCACTAAGCACGCAGCACCCTGAGCACTGAGCACCCAGCACCCTGAGTACTGAGCACCCAGCAACCTGAGTACTGAGCACCCAGCACCCTGAGCACTGCGCACCCAGCACCCTGAGTACTGAGCACCCAGCACCCTGAGTACTGAGCACCGAGCACACCGAGTACTGAGCACCCAGCACCCCGAGCACTGAGCACCCAGCACGCTGAGCACTGAGCACCCAGCACCCCAAGCACTGAGCACCCAGCACCCTGAGTACTGAGTACTGAGCACCCTGAGTACTGAGCACCCAGCACCGTGAGTACTGAGCACTCAGCAACCTGAGTACTGAGCACCCAGCACCCTGAGCACTGAGCACAAAGCACGCTGAGTACTGAGCACCGAGCACCCTGAGCACTGAGCACAAAGCACCCTGAGTACTGAGCACCGAGCTCCCCGAGCACTGAGCACCCTGAGTACTGAGCACCCAGCACCCTGAGTACTGAGCACCCAGCACCCTGAGCACTGAGCACCCAGCACCCTGAGTACTGAGCACCCAGCACCCCGAGCACTGAGCACACAGCACCCTGAGTACTGAGTACCCAGCACCCTGAGTACTGAGCAACCTGAGCACTGAGCACCCAGCACCCTGAGTACTGAGCACCCTGAGGACTGAGCATCGATCACCCTGAGCACTGAGCACCCAGCACCCTGAGTACTGAGCACCCAGCACCCTGAGCACTGAGCACCCAGCACCCTGAGTACTGAGCAGAGAGCACCCTGATAACTGAGCACCCAGCACCCTGAGTAGTGAGCACCCAGCACCCTGAGTACTGAGCACCGAGCAACCCGAGTACTGAGCACCCAGCACCCTGAGCACTCAGCACCTAGCACCCCGAGCACTGAGCACCCAGCGCCCTCAGCACTGAGCACCCTGAGGACTGAGCACCGATCACCCTGAGCACTGAGCACCCAGCACCCTGAGTACTGAGCACCGAGCACCCTGAGCACTGAGCACCCAGCACCCTGAGTACTGAGCACCGAGCACCCTGAGCACTGAGCACCCAGCGCCCCGAGCACTGAGCACCCAGCACCCCGAGCACTGAGCGCCCAGCACCCGTAGCACTGAGGACCCAGCACAACGAGTAATGAGCACCCAGCACCCTGAGTACTGAGCACCCAGCACCCTGAGTACTGAGCACTGAGCACCCCGAGTACTGAGCACCCACCACCCCGAGCACTGAGCACCGAGCACACCGAGCACTGAGCACCCAGCACCCCGAGCACTGAGCACCCAGCAACCCGAGCACTGATCACCCAGCACCCCGAGCACTGAGGGCCCAGCACCCTGAGTACTGAGCACCCAGCACCCTAAGTACTCAGCACCCAGCACCCTGAGCACTGAGCAACCAGCACCCTGAGTACTGAGCACCCTGCACCCCAAGCACTGAGCACCCTGAGAACTGAGCACCCAGCACCCCAAGCATTGAGCACCCTGAGTACTGAGCACCCAGCACCCTGAGTACTGAGCACCCAGTGTACTGAGCACCGAGCACCCAGCACCCTGAGTACTGAGCACCCAGCACCCTGAGCACTGAGCACCCAGCACCCTGAGTACTGAGCACCGAGCACCCTGAGTACTGAGCAACCAGCACCATGAGCACTGAGCACCGAGCACCCTGAGCACTGAGCACCCAGCACCCTGAGGACTGAGTACCCAGCACCCCAAGCACTGAGCACCCAGCACCCTGAGCACTGAGCACCCTGAGTACTGAGCACCGAGCACCCTGAGTACTGAGCACCCAGCACCCTGAGTATTGAGCACCCAGCAACCTGAGCACTGAGCACCGAGCACCCTGAGCACTGAGCACCCAGCACCCTGAGCACTGAGCACCCAGCACCCTGAGCACTGAGCACCCAGCACCCTGAGTACTGAGCACCCTGAGTACTGAGCACACAGCACCGTGAGCACTGAGCACCCAGCACCCCGAGCACTGAGCACCCAGCACACTGAGCACTGAGCACCCAGCACCCTGAGTACTGAGCACCGAGCACCCTGAGCACTGAGCACCCAGCACCCTGAGTACTGAGCACCGAGCACCCCGAGCACTGAGCACCCAGCGCCCCGAGCACTGAGCACCCAGCACCCCGAGCACTGAGCACCCAGCACCCGTAGCACTGAGGACCCAGCACCCCGAGTAATGAGCACCCAGCACACTGAGTACTGAGCACCCAGCACCCTGAGTACTGAGCACCCAGCACCCCGAGCACTGAGCACCCAGCAACCCGAGCACTGAGCACCCAGCACCCTGAGCACTGAGCACCCAGCACCCTGAGTACTGAGCACCCAGCACCCTGAGTACTCAGCACCCAGCACCCTGAGCACTGAGCAACCAGCACCCTGAGTACTGAGCACCCTGCACCCCAAGCACTGAGCACCCTGAGAACTGAGCACCCAGCACCCCAAGCATCGAGCACCCTGAGTACTGAGCACCCAGCACCCTGAGTACTGAGCACCCAGTGTACTGAGCACCGAGCACCCAGCACCCTGAGTACTGAGCACCCAGCACCCTGAGCACTGAGCACCCAGCACCCTGAGTACTGAGCACCGAGCACCCTGAGTACTGAGCACCCAGCACCCTGAGCACTGAGCACCGAGCACCCTGAGCACTGAGCACCCAGCACCCTGAGGACTGAGCACTGAGCACCCTGAGTACTGAGCACCCAGCACCCTGAGTATTGAGCACCCAGCAACCTGAGCACTGAGCACCGAGCACCCTGAGCACTGAGCACCCTGAGTACTGAGCACTGAGCACCCTGAGTACTGAGCACCCAGCACCCTGAGTATTGAGCACCCAGCACCCTGAGCACTGAGCACCCAGCACCCTGAGTACTGAGCACACAGCACCGTGAGCACTGAGCACCCAGCACCCCGAGCACTGAGCACCCAGCACCCTGAGCACTGAGCACCCTGAGTACTGAGCACTGAGCACCCTGAGTACTGAGCACTGAGCACCCTGAGTACTGAGCACCCAGCACCCTGAGTACTGAGCACCCAGCACCCTGAGCAATGAGCACCCTGAGTACTGAGCACCCAGCACCCTGAGCACTGAGCACCGAGCACCCCGAGCACTGAGCACCCAGCACCCGGAGTACTGAGCACCCAGCACCCTGAGTACTAAGCACCGAGCACCCTGAGTACTGAGCACCCAGTACCCTGAGCACAGAACACACAGCACCCTGAGTACTGAGCACCCCGAGCACTGAGCACCCAGCACCCTGAGCACTGAGGACCCAGCACACTGAGTACTGAGCACCCAGCACCCTGAGCACTGAGCACCCAGCACCCTGAGTACTGAGCACCCAGCACCCTGAGCACTGAGCACCCAGCACCCTGAGTACTGAGCACCCAGCACCCTGAGCACTGAACACACAGCACCCTGAGTACTGAGCACCCCGAGCACTGAGCACCCAGCACCCCGAGCACTGAGGACCCAGCACACTGAGTACTGAGCACCCAGCACCCTGAGCACTGAGCACCCAGCACCCTGAGTGCTGAGCACTGAGCACCCTGACCACTGAGAACCCAGCACCCTGAGTACTGAGCACCCAGCACCCTGAGCACTGAGGACCGAGCACCCTGAGTACTAAGCACCCAGCACCCTGAGTACTGAGCACCCAGCACCCTGAGCACTGAGCACCCAGCACGCTGAGTACTGAGCACTGAGCACCCAGCACGCTGAGTACTGAGCACAGAGCACCCTGAGTACTGAGCACCGAGCACCCCGAGCACTAAGCACGCAGCACCCTGAGCACTGAGCACCCAGCACCCTGAGTACTGAGCACCCAGCAACCTGAGTACTGAGCACCCAGCACCCTGAGCACTGCGCACCCAGCACCCTGAGTACTGAGCACCCAGCACCCTGAGTACTGAGCACCGAGCACACCGAGTACTGAGCACCCAGCACCCCGAGCACTGAGCACCCAGCACGCTGAGCACTGAGCACCCAGCACCCCAAGCACTGAGCACCCAGCACCCTGAGTACTGAGTACTGAGCACCCTGAGTACTGAGCACCCAGCACCGTGAGTACTGAGCACTCAGCAACCTGAGTACTGAGCACCCAGCACCCTGAGCACTGAGCACAAAGCACGCTGAGTACTGAGCACCCTGAGTACTGAGCACCGAGGACCCTGAGCACTGAGCACCCAGCACCCCGAGCACTGAGCACCCAGCACCCCGAGAATGAGCACCCAGCACCCTGAGTACTGAGAACCGAGCACCCTGAGTACTGAGCACCCAGCATGCTGAGCACTGAGCACCCAGCACCCCGAGTCCTGAGCACCCAGCACCCCGAGCACTGTGCACCCAGCACCCCGAGAATGAGCACCCAGCACCCTGAGTACTGAGCACCCAGCACCCTGAGTACTGAGCACCCAGCACCCCGAGCACTGAGCACCCTGAATACTGAGCACCCAGCTCCCTGATTACTGTGCACGCTGAGTACTGATCACCGATCACCCTGAGCACTGAGCACACAGCACCCTGAGCACTGAGCACCCAGCACCCCGAGAACTGAGCACCCAGCACCCGGAGCACTGAGCACCCAGCACCCCGAGCAATGAGCACCCAGCACCCTGAGTACTGAGCACCCACCACCCCGAGTACTGAGCACCCAGCAACCTGAGCACTGAGCACCCAGCACCCCGAGCACTGAGCACCCAGCACCCTGTGCACTGAGCACCCAGCACACTGAGTACTGAGCACTGAGCACCCCGAGTACTGAGTACCAGCACCCCGAGCACTGAGCACCGAGCACCCTGAGCACTGAGCACCCAGCACCCCGAGCACTGAGCACCCTGAGTACTGAGCACCCAGCACCCTGAGTACTGAGCACCCAGCACCCTGAGCACTGAGCACCCAGCACCCTGAATACTGAGCACCCAGCACCCCGAGCACTGAGCACACAGCACCCTGAGTACTGAGTACCCAGCACCCTGAGTACTGAGCAACCTGAGCACTGAGCATACAGCACCCTGAGTACTGAGCACCCTGAGGACTGAGCACCGATCACCCTGAGCACTGAGCACCCAGCACCCTGAGTACTGAGCACCCAGCACCCTGAGCACTGAGCACCCAGCACCCTGAGTACTGAGCAGAGAGCACCGTGATCACTGAGCACCCAGCACCCTGAGTAGTGAGCACCCAGCACCCTGAGTACTGAGCACCGAGCACCCCGAGTACTGAGCACCAAGCACCCTGAGCACTCAGCACCCAGCACCCCGAGCACTGAGCACCCAGCACCCTGAGTACTGAGCTCCCAGCACCCCGAGCCCTGAGCACCCAGCACCCTGAGTACTGAGCACCCTGAGTACTGAGCACCGATCTCCCTGAGCACTGAGCACCCAACACCCTGAGTACTGAGCACCCAACGTACTGAGCACCGAGCACACTGAGCACTGAGCACCCAGGACCCTGAGTACTGAGCACCGAGCACCCTGAGCACTGAGCACCCAGCACCCTGAGTACTGAGCATCGAGCACCCCGAGCACTGAGCACCCAGCTCCCCGAGCACTGAGCACCCAGCACCCCGAGCACTGAGCACCCAGCACCCGTAGCACTGAGGACCCAGCACCCCGAGCAATGAGCACCCAGCACCCTGAGTACTGAGCACCCAGCACCCTGAGTACTGAGCACTGAGCACCCCGAGTACTGAGCACCCACCACCCCGAGCACTGAGCACCGAGCACACCGAGCACTGAGCAAACAGCACCCCGAGCAATGAGCACCCAGCACCCTGAGCACTGAGCACCCAGCACCCCGAGCACTGAGCACCCAGCACCCCGAGCACTGAGCACCCAGCAACCCGAGCACTGAGCACCCAGCACCCCGAGCACTGAGCACCCAGCACCCTGAGTACTGAGCACCCAGCACCCTGAGTACTCAGCACCCAGCACCCTGAGCACTGAGCAACCAGCACCCTGAGTACTGAGCACCCTGCACCCCAAGCACTGAACACCCTGAGAACTGAGCACCCAGCACCCCAAGCACCGAGCACCCTGCGTACTGAGCACCCAGCACCCTGAGTACTGAGCACCCAGTGTACTGAGCACCGAGCACCCAGCACCCTGAGTACTGAGCACCCAGCACCCTGAGCACTGAGCACCCAGCACCCTGAGTACTGAGCACCGAGCACCCTGAGTACTGAGCACCCAGCACCCTGAGCACTGAGCACCGAGCACCCTTAGCACTGAGCACCCAGCACCCTGAGGACTGAGTACCCAGCACCCGGAGCACTGAGCACCCAGCACCCTGAGTACTGAGCACCCTGAGTACTGAGCACACAGCACCGTGAGCACTGAGCACCCAGCACCCCGAGCACTGAGCACCCAGCACCCTGAGCACTGAGCACCCTGAGTACTGAGCACTGAGCACCCTGAGTACTGAGCACTGAGCACCCTGAGTACTGAGCACCCAGCACCATGAGTACTGAGCACCCAGCACCCTGAGCAATGAGCACCCTGAGTACTGAGCACCCAGCACCCTGAGCACTGAGCACCGAGCACCCCGAGCACTGAGCACCCAGCACCCGGAGTACTGAGCACCCAGCAACCTGAGTACTAAGCACCGAGCACCCTGAGTACTGAGCACCCAGTACCCTCAGCACTGAACACACAGCACCCTGAGTACTGAGCACCCCGAGCACTGAGCACCCAGCACCCTGAGCACTGAGGACCCAGCACCCTGAGTACTGAGCACCCAGCACCCTGAGCACTGAGCACCCAGCACCCTGAGTACTGAGCACCCAGCACCCTGAGCACTGAGCACCCAGCACCCTGAGTACTGAGCACTGAGCACCCAGCAACCCGAGCACTGAGCACTCAGCACCCTGTGTACTGAGCACTGAGTACCCAGCACCCCGAGCACTGAGCACCCAGCACCCTGAGCACTGAGCACCCTGAGTACTGAGCACCCAGCACCCTGAGCACTGAGCACCCAGCACCCTGAGCACTGAGCACCCAGCACCCAGAGCACTGAGCACCCTGTGTACTGAACACTGAGCACCCTGAGCACTGAGCACCGAGCACCCTGAGTGCTGAGCACTGAGCACCCTGACCACCTAGCACCCAGCACCCTGAGTACTGTGCACCCAGCACCCTGAGCACTGAGGACCGAGCACCCTGAGTACTAAGCACCCAGCACCCTGAGTACTGTGCACCCAGCACCCTGAGCACTGAGCACCCAGCACGCTGAGTACTGAGCACTGAGCACCCAGCACGCTGAGTACTGAGCACTGAGCACCCTGAGTCCTGAGCACCGAGCACCCCGAGCACTAAGCACCCAGCACCCTGAGCACTGAGCACCCAGCACCCTGAGTACTGAGCACCCAGCAACCTGAATACTGAACACACAGCACCCTGAGCACTGAGCACAAAGCACGCTGAGTACTGAGCACCCTGAGTACTGAGCACCGAGGACCCTGAGCACTGAGCACCCAGCACCGCGAGCACTGAGCACCCAGCACCCCGAGAATGAGCACCCAGCACCCTGAGTACTGAGAACCGAGCACCCTGAGTACTGAGCACCCAGCATGCTGAGCACTGAGCACCCAGCACCCCGAGTCCTGAGCACCCAGCACCCCGAGCACTGAGCACCCAGCACCCCGAGAATGAGCACCCAGAACCCTGAGTACTGAGCACCAAGCACCCTGAGTACTGAGCACCCAGCACCCCGAGCACTGAGCACCCTGAATACTGAGCACCCAGCTCCCTGATTACTGTGCACGCTGAGTACTGATCACCGATCACCCTGAGCACTGAGCACCCAGCACCCTGAGTACTGAGCACCCAACGTACTGAGCACCGAGCACACCGAGCACTGAGCACCCAGCACCCTGAGTACTGAGCACCGAGCACCCTGAGCACTGAGCACACAGAACACTGAGTACCGAGCACCGAGCACCCCGAGCACTGAGCACCCAGCACCCTGAGCACTGAGCACCAAGCACCCCGAGCACTGAGCACCCAGCACCCGGAGCACTGAGCACCCAGCACCCCGAGCAATGAGCACCCAGCACCCTGAGTACTGAGCACCCACCACCCCGAGTACTGAGCACCCAGCAACCTGAGCACCGAGCACCCAGCACCCCGAGCACTGAGCACCCAGCACCCTGTGCACTGAGCACCCAGCACCCAGAGTACTGAGCACTGAGCACCCCGAGTACTGAGTACCCAGCACCCCGAGCACTGAGCACCGAGCACCCCGTGCACTGAGCACCCAGCACCCCGAGCACTGAGCACCCAGCACCCTGAGCACTGAGCACCCAGCACCCTGAGCACTGAGCACCCAGCATCCCGAGCACTGAGCACCCAGCACCCTGAGTACTGAGCACCCAGCACCCTGAGTACTCAGCACCCAGCACCCTGAGCACTGAGCAACCAGCACCCTGAGTACTGAGCACCCAGCATCCCAAGCACTGAGCACCCTGAGTACTGAGCACCCAGCACCCCGAGCACTGAGCACCCAGCACCCTGAGTACTGAGCACCCAGCAACCTGAGTTCTGAGCACCCAGCACCCTGAGTACTGAGCACCCTGAGTACAGAGCACCCAGCACCCCGAGCACTGAGCACCCAGCACCCTGAGTACTGAGCACCCAGCACCCTGAGCACTGAGCACCCAGCACCCTGAGTACTGAGCACCCAGCACCCTGAGTACTTAGCACCCAGCACCTGAGCACTGAGCACCCAGCACCCTGAGTACTGAGCACCGAGCACCCTGAGTACTGAGCACCCAGCACCCTGAGTACTGAACACCCAGCACCCTGAGTACTGAGCACCGAGCACCCCGAGTACTGAGCACCCAGCACCCTGAGCACTGAGCACCCAGCACCCCGAGAACTGAGGACCCAGCACCCTGAGTACTGAGCACCGAGCACCCCGAGCACTGAGCACCAAGCACCCTGAGCACTGACCACCCAGCACCCTGAGCACTGAGCACCCAGCACCCTGAGTACTGAGCACTCAGCACCCTGAGCACTGAGCACCCACCACCCTGAGTACTGAGCACCCAGCCCCCTGAGTACTGAGCACCCAGCACACTGAGTACTGAGCACCCAGCACCCTGAGTACTGAGCACCAAGCACCCTGAGTACTGAGCACCGAGCACTCCGAGTACTGAGCAGCCAGCACCCCGAGCACAGAGCACCCAGCACCCTGAGCACTGAGCACCCAGCACCCCAAGCACTGAGCACCCAGCACCCTGAGTACTTCGTACTGAGCACCTTGAGTACTGAGCACCCAGCATCCTGAGCACTGAGCACCCAGCACCCTGAGTACTGAGCACCGAGCACCCCGAGCACTGAGCACCCAGCACCCTGAGTACTGAGCACCCAGCACCAAAAGTACTGAGCAGCGAGCATCCTGAGCACTGAGCACCGAGCACCCGAAGTACTGAACACCCAGCACCCTGAGTACTGAGCACCCCGAGCACTGAGCACCCAGCACCCTGAGCACTGAGGACCCAGCACCCTGAGTACTGAGCACCCAGCACCCTGAGCACTGAGCACCCAGGACCCTGAGCACCAAGCACCCCGAGCACTGAGCACCCAGCACCCGGAGTACTGAACACCCAGCACCCTGAGTACTGAGCACCCCGAGCACTGAGCACCCAGCACCCTGAGCACTGAGGACCCAGCACCCTGAGTACTGAGCACCCAGTACCCTGAGCACTGAACACACAGCACCCTGAGTACTGAGCACCCCGAGCACTGAGCACCCAGCACCCTGAGCACTGAGGACCCAGCACCCTGAGTACTGAGCACCCAGCACCCTGAGCACTGAGCACCCAGCACCCTGAGTACTGAGCACCCAGCACCCTGAGCACTGAGCACCCAGCACCCTGAGTACTGAGCACTGAGCACCCAGCACCCCGAGCACTGAGCACTCAGCACCCTGTGTACTGAGCACTGAGTACAGAGCACCCCGAGCACTGAGCACCCAGCACCCTGAGCACTGAGCACCCTGAGTACTGAGCACCCAGCACCCTGAGCACTGAGCACCCAGCACCCTGAGCACTGAGCACCCAGCACCCAGAGCACTGAGCACCCTGAGTACTGAGCACTGAGCACCCTGAGCACTGAGCACCGAGCACCCTGAGTGCTGAGCACTGAGCACCCTGACCACTGAGCACCCAGCACCCTGAGTACTGAGCACCCAGCACCCTGAGCACTGAGGACCGAGCAACCTGAGTACTAAGCACCCAGCACCCTGATTACTGAGCACCCAGCACCCTGAGCACTGAGCACCCAGCACGCTGAGTACTGAGCACTGAGCACCCAGCACGCTGAGTACTGAGCACTGAGCACCCTGAGTACTGAGCACCAAGCACCCCGAGCACTAAGCACCCAGCACCCTGAGCACTGAGCACCCAGCACCCTGAGTACTGAGTACCCAGCAACCTGAGTACTGAGCACACAGCACCCTGAGCACTGAGCACCCAGCACCCTGAGTACTGAGCACCGAGCTCCCCAAGCACTGAGCACCCTGAGTACTGAGTACGCAGCACCCTGAGTACTGAGCAGCGAGCACCCTGAGCACTGAGCACCCAGCACCCTGAGTACTGAGCACCCAGCACCCTGAGTACTGAGCACCGAGCACCCCGAGTACTGAGCACCCAGCACCCTGAGCCCTCAGCACCCAGCACCCCGAGCACTGAGCACCCTGAATACTGAGCACCCAGCACCCTGAGTACTGTGCACTAAGCACCCAGAGCGCTGAGCACCCAGGACCCCGAGCACTGAGTACTGAGCACCCAGCACCCTGAGTACTGAGCACCGAGCACCCTGAGCACTGAGCACACAGAACCCTGAGTACTGAGCACCGAGCACCCCGAGCACTGAGCACCCAGCACCCTGAGCACTGAGCACCCAGCACCCCGAGCACTGAGCACCCAGCACCCGGAGCACTGAGCACCCAGCACCCCGAGCAATGAGCACCCACCACCCCGAGTACTGAGCACCCAGCAACCTGAGCACCGAGCACCCAGCACCCCGAGCACTGAGCACCCAGCACCCTGTGCACTGAGCACCCAGCACCCTGAGTACTGAGCACTGAGCACCCCGAGTACTGAGTACCCAGCAGCCCGAGCACTGAGCACCGAGCACCCCGAGCACTGAGCACCCAGCACCCCGAGCACTGAGCACCCAGCACCCTGAGCACTGAGCACCCAGCACCCTGAGCACTGAGCACCCAGCACCCCGAGCACTGAGCACCCAGCATCCCGAGCACTGAGCACCCAGCACCCTGAGTACTGAGCACCCAGCACCCTGAGTACTCAGCACCCAGCAACCTGAGCACTGAGCAACCAGCACCCTGAGTACTGAGCACCCAGCATCCCAAGCACTGAGCACCCTGAGTACTGAGCACCCAGCACCCCAAGCACTGAGCACCCTGAGTACTGAGCACCCAGTACCCTGATTAATGAGCACCCAGCACCCCGAGCACTGAGCACCCAGCACCCTGAGTACTGAGCACCCAGCACCCTGAGCACTGAGCACCCACCACCCTGAGTACTGAGCACCCAGCCCCCTGAGTACTGATCACCAAGCACCCTGAGTACTGAGCACCGAGCACCCCGAGTACTGAGCACCCAGCACCCCGAGCACAGAGCACCCAGCACCCTGAGCACTGAGCACCCAGCACCCCAAGCACTGAGCACCCAGCACCCTGAGTACTTAGTACTGAGCACCCTGAGTACTGAGCACCCAGCATCCTGAGCACTGAGCACCCAGCACCCTGAGTACTGAGCACCGAGCACCCCGAGCACTGAGCACCCAGCACCCTGAGTACTGAGCACCCAGCACCAAAAGTACTGAGCACCGAGCATCCTGAGCACTGAGCACCGAGCACCCCGAGCACTGAGCACCCAGCACCCTGAGTACTGAGCACCCAGCACCAAGAGTACTGAGCAGCGAGCACCCCGAGCACAGAGCACTCAGCACCCTGAGTAATGAGCACCCAGCACCCCGAGTACTGAGCACCCAGCACCGTGAGTACTGAGCACCCAGCACCCTGAGTACTGAGCACCCAGCACCCTGAGCACTGAGCACAAAGCACGCTGAGTACTGAGCACCCTGAGTACTGAGCACCGAGGACCCTGAGCACTGAGCACCCAGCACCCTGAGCACTGAGCACCCAGCACCCCGAGAATGAGCACCCAGCACCCTGAGTACTGAGAACCGAGCACCCTGAGTACTGTGCAGTAAGCACCCAGAGCGCTGAGCACCCAGGACCCCGAGCACTGAGTACTGAGCACCCAGCACCCTGAGTACTGAGCACCGAGCTCCCCAAGCACTGAGCACCCTGAGTACTGAGCACGCAGCACCCTGAGTACTGAGCAGCGAGCACCCTGAGCACTGAGCACCCAGCACCCTGAGTACTGAGCACCCAGCACCCTGAGTACTGAGCACCGAGCATCCCGAGTACTGAGCACCCAGCAACCTGAGCCCTCAGCACCCAGCACCCCGAGCACTGAGCACCCTGAATACTGAGCACCCAGCACCCTGAGTACTGTGCACTAAGCACCCAGAGCGCTGAGCACCCAGGACCCCGAGCACTGAGTACTGAGCACCCAGCACCCTGAGTACTGAGCACCGAGCTCCCCAAGCACTGAGCAACCTTAGTACTGAGCACCCAGCACCCTGAGTACTGAGCAGCGAGCACCCTGAGCACTGAGCACCCAGCACCCTGAGTACTGAGCACCCAGCACCCTGAGTACTGAGCACCGAGCACCCCGAGTACTGAGCACCCAGCACCCTGAGCCCTCAGCACCCAGCACCCCGAGAACTGAGCACCCAGCACCCTGAGTACTGAGCTCCCAGCACCCCGAGCCCTGAGCACCCAGCACCCTGAGTACTGAGCACCCTGAGTACTGAGCACCGATCACCCTGAGCACTGAGCACCCAGCACCCTGAGTACTGAGCACCCAACGTACTGAGCACCGAGCACCCCGAGTACTGAGCACCCAGCACCCCGAGCACAGAGCACCCAGCACCCTGAGCACTGAGCACCCAGCACCCCAAGCACTGAGCACCCAGCACCCTGAGTACTTAGTACTGAGCACCCTGAGTACTGAGCACCCAGCATCCTGAGCACTGAGCACCCAGCACCCTGAGTACTGAGCACCGAGCACCCCGAGCACTGAGCACCCAGCACCCTGAGTACTGAGCACCCAGCACCAAAAGTACTGAGCACCGAGCATCCTGAGCACTGAGCACCGAGCACCCCGAGCACTGAGCACCCAGCACCCTGAGTACTGAGCACCCAGCACCAAGAGTACTGAGCAGCGAGCACCCCGAGCACTGAGCACTCAGCACCCTGAGTAATGAGCACCCAGCACCCCGAGTACTGAGCACCCAGCACCGTGAGTACTGAGCACCCAGCACCCTGAGTACTGAGCACCCAGCACCCTGAGCACTGAGCACAAAGCACGCTGAGTACTGAGCACCCTGAGTACTGAGCACCGAGGACCCTGAGCACTGAGCACCCAGCACCCTGAGCACTGAGCACCCAGCACCCCGAGAATGAGCACCCAGCACCCTGAGTACTGAGAACCGAGCACCCTGAGTACTGTGCAGTAAGCACCCAGAGCGCTGAGCACCCAGGACCCCGAGCACTGAGTACTGAGCACCCAGCATCCTGAGTACTGAGCACCGAGCTCCCCAAGCACTGAGCACCCTGAGTACTGAGCACGCAGCACCCTGAGTACTGAGCAGCGAGCACCCTGAGCACTGAGCACCCAGCACCCTGAGTACTGAGCACCCAGCACCCTGAGTACTGAGCACAGAGCACCCCGAGTACTGAGCACCCAGCAACCTGAGCCCTCAGCACCCAGCACCCCGAGCACTGAGCACCCTGAATACTGAGCACCCAGCACCCTGAGTACTGTGCACTAAGCACCCAGAGCGCTGAGCACCCAGGACCCCGAGCACTGAGTACTGAGCACCCAGCACCCTGAGTACTGAGCACCGAGCTCCCCAAGCACTGAGCAACCTGAGTACTGAGCACCCAGCACCCTGAGTACTGAGCAGCGAGCACCCTGAGCACTGAGCACCCAGCACCCTGAGTACTGAGCACCCAGCACCCTGAGTAATGAGCACCGAGCACCCCGAGTACTGAGCACCCAGCACCCTGAGCACTCAGCACCCAGCACCCCGAGAACTGAGCACCCAGCACCCTGAGTACTGAGCTCCCAGCACCCCGAGCCCTGAGCACCCAGCCCCCTGAGTACTGAGCACCCTGAGTACTGAGCACCGATCACCCTGAGCACTGAGCACCCAGCACCCTGAGTACTGAGCACCCAACATACTGAGCACCGAGCACACCGAGCACTGAGCACCCAGCACCCTGAGTACTGAGCACCGAGCACCCTGAGCACTGAGCACCCAGCACAATGAGTACTGAGCACCGAGCACCCCGAGCACTGAGCACCCAGCGCCCAGAGCACTGAGCAACCAGCACCCCGAGCACTGAGCACCCAGCACCCGTAGCACTGAGCACCCAGCACCCCGAGCAATGAGCACCCAGCACCCTGAGTACTGAGCACCCAGCACCCCGTGTACTGAGCACCCAGCAACGTGAGCACCGAGCACCCAGCACCCCGAGCACTGAGCACCCAGCACCCAGAGCACTGAGCACCCAGCACACTGAGTACTGAGCACTGAGCACCCCAAGTACTGAGCACACAGCACCCTGAGCACTGAGCACCCAGCACCCCTAGCACTGAGCACCCAGCACCCCGAGCACTGAGCACCCAGCAAAACGAGCACTGAACACCCAGCACCCCGAGCACTGAGCACGCAGCACCCTGAGTACTGAGCACCCAGCACCCTGAGTACTCAGCACCCAGCACCCTGAGCACTGAGCAACCAGCACCCTGAGTACTGAGCACCCTGCACCCCAAGCACTGAGCACCCTGAGTACTGAGCACCCAGCACCCCAAGCACTGAGCACCCTGAGTACTGAGCACCCAGCACCCTGATTAATGAGCACCCAGCACCCCGAGAACTGAGCACCCAGCACCCTGAGTACTGAGAACCGTGCACCCTGAGTACTGAGCACCCAGCACCCTGAGTACTGAGCACCCAGTGTACTGAGCACCGAACACCCAGCACCCTGAGTACTGAGCACCCAGCACCCTGAGCACTGAGCACCCAGCACCCTGAGTACTGAGCACTGAGCACCCCGAGAACTGAGCACCCAGCACCCCGAACACTGAGCACCCAGCACCCCGAGCACTGAGCACCCAGCACCCCGAGCACTGAGAACCCAGCACCCTGAGCACTGAGAACCCAGCACCCCGATCACTGAGCACCCAGCACCCTGAGTACTGAGCACCCCGAGCACTGAGCACCCAGCACCCTGAGCTCTGAGGACCCAGCACCCTGAGTACTGAGCAACCAGCACCCTGAGCACTGAGCACCCAGCACCCTGAGTACTGAGCACCCAGCACCCTGAGCACTGAGCACCCAGCACCCTGAGTACTGAGCACTGAGCACCCAGCACCCCGAGCACTGAGCACTCAGTACCCTGTGTACTGAGCACTGGGTACCCAGCACCCCGAGCACTGAGCACCCAGCACCCTGAGCACTGAGCACCCTGAGTACTGAGCACCCAGCACCCTGAGCACTGAGCACCCTGAGTACTGAGCACTGAGCACCCTGAGCACTGAGCAACGAGCACCCTGAGTACTGAGCAATGAGCACCCTGAGTACTGAGCAACCAGCACTCTGAGCACTGAGCACAAAGCACGCTGAGTACTGAGCACCCTGAGTACTGAGCACCCAGCACCCTGAGCACTGAGCACCCAGCACCCTGAGCACTGAGCACCCAGCACCCTGAGTACTAAGCACCCAGCACAGTGAGCACTGAGCACCCAGCACCCCGAGTACTGAGCACCCAGCACCGTGAATACTGAGCACCCAGCACCCTGAGTACTGAGCACGCAGCACCCTGAGCACTGAGCACAAAGCTCGCAGAGTACTGAGCACCCTGAGTACTGAGCACCGAGGACCCTGAGCACTGAGCACCCAGCACCCCGAGCACTGAACACCCAGCATCCCGAGAATGAGCACCCAGCACCCTGAGTACTGAGAACCGAGCACCCTGAGTACTGAGCATCCAGCATGCTGAGCACTGAGCACCCAGCACCCCGAGTACTGAGCACCCAGCACCCTGAGCACTGAGCACCCAGCACCCCGAGAATGAGCACCCAGCACCCTGAGTACTGAGCACCCAGCACCCTGTGTACTGAGCACCCAGCACTCCGAGCACTGAGCACCCTGAATACTGAGCACCCAGCACCCTGAGTACTGTGCACTAAGCACCCAGAGCGCTGAGCACCCAGGACCCCGAGCACTGAGTACTGAGCACCCAGCACCCTGAGTACTGAGCACGGAGCTCCCCGAGCACTGAGCACCCTGAGTACTGAGCACCCAGCACCCTGAGTACTGAGCACCCAGCACCCTGAGCACTGAGCACCCAGCACCCCGAGCACTGAGCACCCAGCACCCTGAGTACTGAGCACCCAGCACCCTGAGTACTGAGCAACCCGAGCACTGAGCACCCAGCACCCTGAGTACTGAGCACCCTGAGGACTGAGCACCGATCTCCCTGAGCACTGAGCACCCAGCACCCTGAGCACTGAGCACCCAGCACCCTGAGTACTGAGCAGCGAGCACCCTGAGTACTGAGCACCCAGCACCCTGAGTACTGAGCACCCAGCATCCTGAGTACTGAGCACCGAGCACGCCGAGTACTGAGCACCCAGAACCCTGAGCACTCAGCACTCAGCACCCCGAGCACTGAGCACACAGCACACTGAGTACTGAGCTCCCAGCACCCCGAGCCCTGAGCACCCAGCACCCTGAGTACTGAGCACCCTGAGTACTGAGCACCGATCACCCTGAGCGCTGAGCACCCAGCAACCTGAGTACTGAGCACCCAACGTACTGAGCACCGAGCACACCGAGCACTGAGCACCCAGCACCCTGAGTACTGAGCACCGAGCACCCTGAGCACTGAGCACACAGAACCCTGAGTACTGAGCACCGAGCACCCCGAGCCATGAGCACCCAGCACCCTGAGCACTGAGCACCCAGCACCCCGAGCACTGAGCACCCAGCACCCGGAGTACTGAGCACCCAGCACCCTGAGTACTAAGCACCGAGCACCCTGAGTACTGAGCACCCAGTACCCTGAGCACTGAACACACAGCACCCTGAGTACTGAGCACCCCGTGCACTGAGCACCCAGCACCCTGAGCACTGAGGACCCAGCACCCTGAGTACTGAGCACCCAGCAGCCTGAGCACTGAGCACCCAGCACCCTGAGTACTGAGCACCCAGCACCCTGAGCACTGAGCACCCAGCACCCTGAGTACTGAGCACTGAGCACCCAGCACCCCGAGCACTGAGCACTCAGCACCCTGTGTACTGAGCACTGGGTACCCAGCACCCCGAGCACTCAGCACCCAGCACCCTGAGCACTGTGCACCCTGAGTACTGAGCACCCAGCACCCTGAGCACTGAGCACCCAGCACCCGAGCAGTGAGCACCCAGCACCCAGAGCACTGAGCACCCTGAGTATTGAGCAATGAGCACCCTGAGCACTGAGCACCGAGCACCCTGAGTACTGAGCACTGAGCACCCTGAGCACTGAGCACCCAGCACCCTGAGTACTGAGCACCCAGCACCCGGAGCACTGAGGACCGAGCACCCTGAGTACTAAGCACCCAGCACCCTGAGTACTGAGCACCCAGCACCCTGAGTACTGAGCACTGAGCACCCTGAGTACTGAGCACCGTGCACCCTGAGCACTGAGCACACAGCACGCTGAGTACTGAGCACTGAGCACCCTGAGTACTGAGCACCCAGCACTCTGAGCACTGAGCACAAAGCACGCTGAGTACTGAGCACCCTGAGTACTGAGCACAGAGGACTCTGAGCACTGAGCACCCAGCACCCTGAGTACTGAGCACCGAGCACCCTGAGCACTGAGCACCCAGCACCCTGAGCACTGAGCACCCAGCACCCTGAGTACTGAGCACCCAGCACCCTGAGTACTGAGCACCCAGCACCCTGAGTACTGAGCACCCAGCACCCTGAGTACTGAGCACCGAGCACCCCGAGTACTGAACACCCAGCACCCCGAGCACTGAGCACACAGCACCCTGAGCACTGAGCACCCAGCACCCCAAGCACTGAGCACCCAGCACCCTGAGTACTGAGTACTGAGCACCCTGAGTACTGAGCACCCAGCACCCTGAGCACTGAGAACCCAGCACCAAGAGTACTGAGCAGCGAGCACCCAGAGCACTGAGCACCCAGCACCCTGAGTAATGAGCACCGAGCACCCCGAGTACTGAGCACCCAGCACCGTGAGTACTGAGCACCCAGCACCCTGAGTACTGAGCACCCAGCACCCTGAGCACTGAGCACAAAGGACGCTGAGTACTGAGCACCCTGAGTACTGAGCACCGAGGACCCTGAGCTCTGAGCACCCAGCACCCCGAGAATGAGCACACAGCACCCTGAGTACTGAGAACCGTGCACCCTGAGTACTGAGCATCCAGCATGCTGAGCACTGAGCACCCAGAACCCCGAGAATGAGCACCCAGCACCCGGAGTACTGAGCACCCAGCACCCTGAGTACTGAGCACCCAGCACCCGGAGCACTGAGGACCGAGCACCCTGAGTACTAAGCACCCAGCACCCTGAGTACTGAGCACCCAGCACCCTGAGTACTGAGCATCCAGCACCCCGCGCACTGAGCACCCTGAATACTGCGCACCCAGCACCCTGAGTACTGTGCACTAAGCACCCAGAGCGCTGAGCACCCAGGACCCCGAGCACTGAGTACTGAGCACCCAGCACCCTGAGTACTGAGCACCGAGCTCCCCGAGCACTGAGCACCCTGAGTACTGAGCACCCAGCACCCTGAGTACTGAGCACCCAGCACCCTGAGCACTGAGCACCCAGCACCCCGAGCACTGAGCACCCAGCCCCCTGAGTACTGAGCACCCAGCACCCTGAGTACTGAGCAACCCGAGCACTGAGCACCCAGCACCCTGAGTACTGAGCACCCTGAGGACTGAGCACTGATCTCCCTGAGCACTGAGCACCCAGCACCCTGAGTACTGAGCACCCAGCACCCTGAGCACTGAGCACCCAGCACCCAGAGTACTGAGCAGCGAGCACCCTGAGTACTGAGCACCCAGCACCCTGAGTACTGAGCACCCAGCACCCTGAGTACTGAGCACCGAGCACCCTGAGTACTGAGCACCCAGCACCCTGAGCACTCAGCACTCAGCACCCCGAGCACTGAGCACCCAGCACCCTGAGTAATGAGCTCCCAGCACCCCGAGCCCTGAGCACCCAGCACCCTGAGTACTGAGCACCCTGAGTACTGAGCACCGATCACCCCGAGCACTGAGCACCCAGCACCCTGAGTACTGAGCACCGAGGACCCTGAGCACTGAGCACCCAGCACCCTGAGTACTGAGCACCGAGCACCCCGAGTACTGAGCACCCAGCACCCTGAGCACTGAGCACCCAGAACCCTGAGCACTGAGCACCCAGCACCCCAAGCACTGAGCACCCAGCACCCTGAGTACTGAGTACTGAGCACCCTGAGTACTGAGCACCCAGCAACCTGAGCACTGAGCACCCAGCACCCTGAGTAATGAGCACCGAGGACCCCGAGTACTGAGCACCCAGCACCGTAAGTACTGAGCACCCAGCACCCTGAGTACTCAGCACCCAGAATCCTGAGCACTGAGCACAAAGCACGCTGAGTACTGAGCACCCTGAGTACTGAGCACCGAGGACCCTGAGCACTGAGCACCCAGCACCCCGAGCACTGAGCTCCCAGCACCCCGAGAATGAGCACCCAGCACCCTGAGTACTGAGAACCGAGCACCCTGAGTACTGAGCACCCAGCATGCTGAGCACTGAGCACCCAGCACACCGAGTACTGAGCACCCAGCACCCCGAGCACTGAGCACCCAGCACCCCGAGAATGAGCACCCAGCACCCTGACTACTGAGCACCCAGCACCCTGAGTACTGAGCACCCAGCACCCCGAGCACTGAGCACCCTGAATACTGAGCACCCAGCACCCTGAGTACTGTGCACTAAGCACCCAGAGCGCTGAGCACCCAGGACCCCTAGCACTGAGTACTGAGCACCCAGCACCCCAAGCACTGAGCACCCTGAGTACTGAGTACCCAGCACCCCAAGCACTGAGCACCCTGAGTACTGAGCACCGAGCACCCTGATTAATGAGCAGCCAGCACCCCGAGCACTGAGCACCCAGCACCCTGAGTACTGAGCACCGAGCACCCTGAGTACTGAGCACGCAGCACCCTGAGTACTGAGCAACCCGAGCACTGAGCACACAGCACCCTGAGTACTGAGCACCCTGAGGACTGAGCACCGATCTCCCTGAGCACTGAGCACCCAGCACCCTGAGTACTGAGCACCCAGCACCCTGAGCACTGAGCACCCAGCACCCTGAGTACTGAGCACCCAGCACCCTGAGTACTGAGCACCCAGCACCCTGAGTACTGAGCACCGAGCACCCCGAGTACTGAGCACCCAGCACCCTGAGCACTCAGCACTCAGCACCCCGAGCACTGAGCACCCAGCACCCTGAGTACTGAGCTCCCAGCACCCCGAGCCCTGAGCACCCAGCACCCTGAGTACTGAGCACCCTGAGTACTGAGCACCGATCACCCTGAGCACTGAGCACCAAGCACCCTGAGTACTGAGCACCCAACGTACTGAGCACCGAGCACACCGAGCACTGAGCACCCAGCACCCTGAGTACTGAGCACCGAGCACCCTGAGCACTGAGCACACAGAACCCTGAGTACTGAGCACCGAGCACCCCGAGCACTGAGCACCCAGCACCCTGAGCACTGGGCACACAGCACCCCGAGCACTGAGCACCCAGCACCCGGAGCACTGAGCACCCAGCACCCCGAGCAATGAGCACCCAGCACCCTGAGTACTGAGCACCCAGCACCCCGAGTACTGAGCACCCAGCAACCTGAGCACCGAGCACCCAGCACCCCGAGCACGGAGCACCCAGCACCCCGAGCACTGAGCACCCAGCACACCGAGCACTCAGCACCCAGCACCCCGAGCACTGAGAACACAGCACACCGAGCACTGAGCACCCAGCACCCTGAGTACTGAGAACCGAGCACCCTGAGTACTGAGCATCCAGCATGCTGAGCACTGAGCACCCAGCACCCCGAGTACTGAGCACCCAGCAACCTGAGCACTGAGCACCCAGCACCCCGAGAATGAGCACCCAGCACCCTGAGTACTGAGCACCCAGCACCCTGAGTACTGAGCACCCAGCACTCCGAGCACTGAGCACCCTGAATACTGAGCACCCAGCACCCTGAGTACTGTGCACTAAGCACCCAGAGCGCTGAGCACCCAGGACCCCGAGCACTGAGTACTGAGCACCCAGCACCCTGAGTACTGAGCACCGAGCTCCCCGAGCACTGAGCACCCTGAGCACTGAGCACCCAGCACCCTGAGTACTGAGCACCCAGCACCCTGAGTACTGAGCAACCCGAGCACTGAGCACCCAGCACCCTGAGTACTGAGCACCCTGAGGACTGAGCACCGATCTCCCTGAGCACTGAGCACCCAGCACCCTGAGCACTGAGCACCCAGCACCCTGAGTACTGAGCAGCGAGCACCCTGAGTACTGAGCACCCAGCACCCTGAGTACTGAGCACCCAGCATCCTGAGTACTGAGCACCGAGCACCCCGAGTACTGAGCACCCAGAACCCTGAGCACTCAGCACTCAGCACCCCGAGCACTGAGCACACAGCACACTGAGTACTGAGCTCCCAGCACCCCGATCCCTGAGCACCCAGCACCCTGAATACTGAGCACCCTGAGTACTGAGCACCGATCACCCTGAGCGCTGAGCACCCAGCAACCTGAGTACTGAGCACCCAACGTACTGAGCACCGAGCACACGGAGCACTGAGCACCCAGCACCCTGAGTACTGAGCACCGAGCACCCTGAGCACTGAGCACACAGAACCCTGAGTACTGAGCACCGAGCACCCCGAGCCCTGAGCACCCAGCACCCTGAGCACTGAGCACCCAGCACCCCGAGCACTGTGCACCCAGCACCCGGAGTACTGAGCACCCAGCACCCTGAGTACTAAGCACCGAGCACCCTGAGTACTGAGCACCCAGTACCCTGAGCACTGAACACACAGCACCCTGAGTACTGAGCACCCCGAGCACTGAGCACCCAGCACCCTGAGCACTGAGGACCCAGCACCCTGAGTACTGAGCACCCAGCAGGCTGAGCAATGAGCACCCAGCACCCTGAGTACTGAGCACCCAGCACCCTGAGCACTGAGCACCCAGCACCCTGAGTACTGAGCACTGAGCACCCAGCACCCCGAGCACTGAGCACTCAGCACCCTGTGTACTGAGCACTGGGTACCCAGCACCCCGAGCACTCAGCACCCAGCACCCTGAGCACTGTGCACCCTGAGTACTGAGCACCCAGCACCCTGAGCACTGAGCACCCAGCACCCGAGCAGTGAGCACCCAGCACCCAGAGCACTGAGCACCCTGAGTACTGAGCACTGAGCACCCTGAGCACTGAGCACCGAGCACCCTGAGTACTGAGCACTGAGCACCCTGAGCACTGAGCACCCAGCACCCTGAGTACTGAGCACCCAGCACCTGGAGCACTGAGGACCGAGCACCCTGAGTACTAAGCACCCAGCACCCTGAGTACTGAGCACCCAGCACCCTGAGTACTGAGCACTGAGCACCCTGAGTACTGAGCACCGAGCACCCTGAGCACTGAGCACACAGCACGCTGAGTACTGAGCACTGAGCACCCTGAGTACTGAGCACCCAGCACTCTGAGCACTGAGCACAAAGCACGCTGAGTACTGAGCACCCTGAGTACTGAGCACAGAGGACCCTGAGCACTGAGCACCCAGCACCCTGAGTACTGAGCACCGAGCACCCCGAGTACTGAGCACCCAGGACCCTGAGCACTGAGCACCCAGCACCCCGAGCACTGAGCACCCAGCACCCTGAGTACTGAGCACCGAGCACCCTGAGCACTGAGCACCCAGCACCCTGAGCACTGAGCACCCAGCACCCTTAGTATTGAGCACCCAGCACCCTGAGTACTGAGCACACAGGACCCTGAGCACTGAGCACCCAGCACCCTGAGTACTGAGCACCCAGCACCCTGAGTACTGAGCACCCAGCACCCTGAGTACTGAGCACCCAGCACCCTGAGTACTGAGCACCCAGCACCCTGAGTACTGAGCACCGAGCACCCCGAGTACTGAACAGCCAGCACCCCGAGCACTGAGCACCCAGCACCCTGAGCACTGAGCACCCAGCACCCCAAGCACTGAGCACCCAGCACCCTGAGTACTGAGTACTGAGCACCCTGAGTACTGATCACCCAGCACCCTGAGCACTGAGAACCCAGCACCAAGAGTACTGAGCAGCGAGCACCCAGGGCACTGAGCACCCAGCACCCTGAGTAATGAGCACCGAGCACCCCGAGTACTGAGCACCCAGCACCGTGAGTACTGAGCACCCAGCACCCTGAGTACTGAGCACCCAGCAACCTGAGCACTGAGCACAAAGGACGCTGAGTACTGAGCACCCTGAGTACTGAGCACCGAGGACCCTGAGCTCGGAGCACCCAGCACCCCGAGCACTGAGCACCCAGCACCCCGAGAATGAGCACACAGCACCCTGAGTACTGAGAACCGAGCACCCTGAGTACTGAGCATCCAGCATGCTGAGCACTGAGCACCCAGAACCCCGAGTACTGAGCACCCAGCACCCTGAGCACTGAGCACCCAGCACCCCGAGAATGAGCACCCAGCACCCGGAGTACTGAGCACCCAGCACCCTGAGTACTGAGCACCCAGCACCCTGAGCACTGAGCACCCTGAATACTGAGCACCCAGCACCCTGAGTACTGTGCACTAAGCACCCAGAGCGCTGAGCACCCAGGACCCCGAGCACTGAGTACTGAGCACCCAGCACCCTGAGTACTGAGCACCGAGCTCCCCGAGCACTGAGCACCCTGAGTACTGAGCACCCAGCACCCTGAGTACTGAGCACCCAGCACCCTGAGCACTGAGCACCCAGCACCCCGATCACTGAGCACCCAGCCCCCTGAGTACTGAGCACCCAGCACCCTGAGTACTGAGCAACCCGAGCACTGAGCACCCAGCACCCTGAGTACTGAGCACCCTGAGGACTGAGCACCGATCTCCCTGAGCACTGAGCACCCAGCACCCTGAGTACTGAGCACCCAGCACCCTGAGCACTGAGCACCCAGCACCCTGAGTACTGAGCAGCGAGCACCCTGAGTACTGAGCACCCAGCACCCTGAGTACTGAGCACCCAGCACCCTGAGTACTGAGCACCGGGCACCCCGAGTACTGAGCACCCAGCACCCTGAGCACTCAGCACTCAGCACCCCGAGCACTGAGCACCCAGCACCCTGAGAACTGAGCTCCCAGCACCCCGAGCCCTGAGCACCCAGCACCCTGAGTACTGAGCACCCTGAATACTGAGCACCGATCACCCTGAGCACTGAGCACCCAGCACCCTGAGTACTGAGCACCCAACGTACTGAGCACCGAGCACACCGAGCACTGAGCACCCAGCACCCTGAGTACTGAGCACCGAGCACCCTGAGCACTGAGCACACAGAACCCTGAGTACTGAGCACCGAGCACCCCGAACACTGAGCACCCAGCACCCTGAGCACTGAGCACACAGCACCCCGAGCACTGAGCACCCAGCACCCGGAGCACTGAGCACCCAGCACCCCGAGCAATGAGCACCCAGCACCCTGAGTACTGAGCACCCAGCACCCCGAGTACTGAGCACCCAGCAACCTGAGCACCGAGCACCCAGCACCCCGAGCACGGAGCACCCAGCACCCCGAGCACTGAGCACCCAGCACACCGAGCACTCAGCACCCAGCACCCCGAGCACTGAGCACCCAGCACACCGAGCACTGAGCACCCAGCACCCTGAGCACCGAGCACCATGAGTACTAAGCACCCAGCATTCTGTGCACTGAGCACCCAGCACCCCGAGCACTGAGCACCCAGCACCCTGAGCACTGAGCACCCAGCACCCTCAGTACTGAGCACCCAGCACCCTGAGCACTGAGCACCCAGCACCCTGAGTACTGAGCATCCAGCACCCCGAGCACTGAGCAGCCAGCACCCTGAGTACTGAGCACCAAGGACCCTGAGCACTGAGCACCCAGCACGCTGAGTACTGAGCACCGAGCACCCCGAGTACTGAGCACCCAGCACCCTGAGCACTGAGCACCCAGCACCCTGAGCACTGAGCACCCAGCACCCCAAGCACTGAGCACCCAGCACCCTGAGTACTGAGTACTGAGCACCCTGAGTACTGAGCACCCAGCACCCTGAGCACTGAGCACCCAGCACCCTGAGTACTGAGCACCAAGCACCCCGAGCACTGAGCACCCAGCACCCTGAGTAATGAGCACCGAGCACCCCGAGTACTGAGCACCCAGCACCGTAAGTACTGAGCACCCAGCACCCTGAGTACTCAGCACCCAGAATCCTGAGCACTGAGCACAAAGCACGCTGAGTACTGAGCACCCTGAGTACTGAGCACCGAGGACCCTGAGCACTGAGCACCCAGCACCCCGAGCACTGAGCACCCAGCACCCCGAGAATGAGCACCCAGCACCCTGAGTACTGAGAACCGAGCACCCTGAGTACTGAGCACCCAGCATGCTGAGCACTGAGCACCCAGCACCCCGAGTACTGAGCACCCAGCACCCCGAGCACTGAGCACCCAGCACCCCGAGAATGAGCACCCAGCACCCTGACTACTGAGCACCCAGCACCCTGAGTACTGAGCACCCAGCACCCCGAGCACTGAGCACCCTGAATACTGAGCACCCAGCACCCTGAGTACTGTGCACTAAGCACCCAGAGCGCTGAGCACCCAGGACCCCTAGCACTGAGTACTGAGCACCCAGCACCCCAAGCACTGAGCACCCTGAGTACTGAGTACCCAGCACCCCAAGCACTGAGCACCCTGAGTACTGAGCACCGAGCACCCTGATTAATGAGCAGCCAGCACCCCGAGCACTGAGCACCCAGCACCCTGAGTACTGAGCACCGAGCACCCTGAGTACTGAGCACCCAGCACCCTGAGTACTGAGCAACCCGAGCACTGAGCACACAGCACCCTGAGTACTGAGCACCCTGAGGACTGAGCACCGATCTCCCTGAGCACTGAGCACCCAGCACCCTGAGTACTGAGCACCCAGCACCCTGAGCACTGAGCACCCAGCACCCTGAGTACTGAGCAGCGAGCACCCTGAGTACTGAGCACCCAGCACCCTGAGTACTGAGCACCCAGCACCCTGAGTACTGAGCACCGAGCACCCCGAGTACTGAGCACCCAGCACCCTGAGCGCTCAGCACTCAGCACCCCGAGCACTGAGCACCCAGCACCCTGAGTACTGAGCTCCCAGCACCCCGAGCCCTGAGCACCCAGCACCCTGAGTACTGAGCACCCTGAGTACTGAGCACCGATCACCCTGAGCACTGAGCACCCAGCACCCTGAGTACTGAGCACCCAACGTACTGAGCACCGAGCACACCGAGCACTGAGCACCCAGCACCCTGAGTACTGAGCACCGAGCACCCTGAGCACTGAGCACACAGAACCCTGAGTACTGAGCACCGAGCACCCCGAGCACTGAGCACCCAGCACCCTGAGCACTGAGCACACAGCACCCCGAGCACTGAGCACCCAGCACCCGGAGCACTGAGCACCCAGCACCCCGAGCAATGAGCACCCAGCACCCTGAGTACTGAGCACCCAGCACCCCGAGTACTGAGCACCCAGCAACCTGAGCACCGAGCACCCAGCACCCCGAGCACGGAGCACCCAGCACCCCGAGCACCGAGCACCATGAGTACTAAGCACCGAGCATTCTGAGCACTGAGCACCCAGCACCCCGAGCACTGAGCACCCAGCACCCTGAGCACTGAGCACCCAGCACCCTCAGTACTGAGCACCCAGCACCCTGAGCACTGAGCACCCAGCACCCTGAGTACTGAGCATCCAGCACCCCGAGCACTGAGCACCCAGCACCCTGAGTACTGAGCACCGAGGACCCTGAGCACTGAGCACCCAGCACCCTGAGTACTGAGCACCGAGCACCCCGAGTACTGAGCACCCAGCACCCTGAGCACTGAGCACCCAGCACCCTGAGCACTGAGCACCCAGCACCCCAAGAACTGAGCACCCAGCACCCTGAGTACTGAGTACTGAGCACCCTGAGTACTGAGCACCCAGCACCCTGAGAACTGAGCACCCAGCACCCTGAGTACTGAGCACCAAGCACCCCGAGCACTGAGCACCCAGCACCAAGAGTACTGAGCAGCGAGCACCCCGAGCACTGAGCACCCAGAACCGTGAGTACTGAACACCCAGCACCCTGAGTACTCAGCACCCAGCACCCTGAGCACTGAGCTCAAAGCACGCTGAGTACTGAGCACCCTGAGTACTGAGCACCGAGGACCCTGAGCACTGAGCACCCAGCACCCCGAGCACTGAGCACCCAGCACCCCGAGAATGAGCACCCAGCACCCTGAGAACTGAGAACCGAGCACCCTGAGTACTGAGCACCCAGCATGCTGAGCAATGAGCACCCAGCACCCCGAGTACTGAGCACCCAGCACCCCGAGCACTGAGCACCCTGCACCCCGAGAATGAGCACCCAGCACCCTGACTACTGAGCACCCAGCACTCTGAGTACTGAGCACCCAGCACCCCGAGCACTGAGCACCCTGAATCCTCAGCCCCCAGCACCCTGAGTACTGTGCACTAAGCACCGAGAGCGCTGAGCACCCAGGACCCCGAGCACTGAGTACTGAGCACCCAGCACCCCAAGCACTGAGCACCCTGAGTACTGAGTACCTAGCAACCCAAGCACTGAGCACCCTGAGTACTGAGCACCGAGCACCCTGATTAATGAGCACCCAGCACCCCGAGCACTGAGCACCCAGCACCCTGAGTACTGAGCACCGAGCACCCTGAGTACTGAGCACCCAGCACCCTGAGTACTGAGCACCCAGCGTACTGAGCACCGAGCACCCAGCACCCTGAGTACTGAGCACCCAGCACCCTGAGCACTGAGCACCCAGCACCCTGAGTACTGAGCACCAAGCACCCCGAGTACTGAGCACCCAGCACCCCGAGCGCTGAGCACCCAGCACCCCGAGCACTGAGCACCCAGCACACTGAGCACTCAGCACCCAGCACCCCGAGCACTGAGCACCCAGCACCCCGAGCACCGAGCACCATGTGTACTAAGCACCGAGCATTCTGAGCACTGAGCACCCAGCACCCCGAGCACTGTGCACAAAGCACCCTGAGCACTGAGCACCCAGCACCCTGAGTACTGAGCACCCAGCACCCTGAGCACTGAGCACCCAGCACCCTGAGTACTGAGCATCCAGCACCCCGAGCACTGAGCACCCAGCACGCTGAGTACTGAGCACTGAGCACCCAGCACCCCGAGCACTGAGCACTCAGCACCCTGTGTACTGAGCACTGAGTACCCAGCACCCCGAGCACTGAGCACCCAGCACCCTGAGCACTGAGCACCCTGAGTACTGAGCACCCAGCAACCTGAGCACTGAGCACCCAGCACCCCGAGCACTGAGCACCCAGCACCCAGAGCACTGAGCACCCTGAGTACTGAGCACTGAGCACCCTGAGCACTGAGCACCGAGCACCCTTAGTACTGAGCACTGAGCACCCTGAGCACTGAGCACCCAGCACCCTGAGTACTGAGCACCCAGCACCCTGAGCACTGAGCACCCAGCACGCTGAGTACTGAGCACTGAGCACCCTGAGTACTGAGCACCGAGCACCCTGAGCACTGAGCACCCAGCACGCTGAGTACTGAGCACTGAGCACCCTGAGTACTGAGCACCGAGCACCCTGAGTACTGAGCACCCAGCACTCTGAGCACGGAGCACAAAGCACGCTGAGTACTGAGCACCCTGAGTACTGAGCACCGAGGACCCTGAGAACTGAGCACCCAGCACCCTGAGTACTGAGCACCAAGCACCCCGAGTACTGAGCACCCAGCACCCTGAGCACTGAGCACCCAGCACCCTGAGCACTGAGCACCCAGCAGCCCAAGCACTGAGCACCCAGCACCCTGAGTAATGAATACTGAGCACCCTGAGTACTGAGCATCCAGAACCCTGAACACTGAGCACAAAGCACGCTGAGTACTGAGCACCCTGAGTACTGAGCACCGAGGACCCTGAGCACTGAGCACCCAGCACCCCGAGCACTGAGCACCCAGCACCTCGAGAATGAGCACCCAGCACCCTGAGTACTGAGAACCGAGCACCCTGAGTACTGAGCACCCAGCATGCTGAGCACTGAGCACCCAGCACCCCGAGTACTGAGCACCCAGCAACCCGAGCACGGAGCACCTAGCATCCCGAGAATGAGCACCCAGCACCCTGACTACTGAGCACCCAGCACCCTGAGTACTGAGCACCCAGCACCCCGAGCACTGAGCACCCTGAATACTGAGCACCCAGCACCCTGAGTACTGTGCACTAAGCACCCAGAGCGCTGAGCACCCAGGACCCCGAGCACTGAGCACTGAGCACCCAGCACCCTGAGTACTGAGTACCCAGCAACCCAAGCACTGAGCACCCTGAGTACTGAGCACCGAGCACCCTGATTAATGAGCACCCAGCACCCCGAGCACTGAGCACCCAGCACCCTGAGTACTGAGCACCGAGCACCCTGAGTACTGAGCACCCAGCACCCTGAGTACTGAGCACCCAGCGTACTGAGCACCGAGCACCCAGCACCCTGAGTACTGAGCACCCAGCACCCTGAGCACTGAGCACCCAGCACCCTGAGTACTGAGCACCAAGCACCCCGAGTACTGAGCACCCAGCACCCCGAGCACTGAGCACCCAGCACCCCGAGCACTGAGCACCCAGCACACTGAGCACTCAGCACCCAGCACCCCGAGCACTGAGCACCCAGCACCCCGAGCACCGAGCACCATGTGTACTAAGCACCGAGCATTCTGAGCACTGAGCACCCAGCACCCCGAGCACTGTGCACAAAGCACCCTGAGCACTGAGCACCCAGCACCCTGAGTACTGAGCACCCAGCACCCTGAGCACTGAGCACCCAGCACCCTGAGTACTGAGCATCCAGCACCCCGAGCACTGAGCACCCAGCACGCTGAGTACTGAGCACTGAGCACCCAGCACCCCGAGCACTGAGCACTCAGCACCCTGTGTACTGAGCACTGAGTACCCAGCACCCCGAGCACTGAGCACCCAGCACCCTGAGCACTGAGCACCCTGAGTACTGAGCACCCAGCACCCTGAGCACTGAGCACCCAGCACCCCGAGCACTGAGCACCCAGCACCCAGAGCACTGAGCACCCTGAGTACTGAGCACTGAGCACCCTGAGCACTGAGCACCGAGCACCCTTAGTACTGAGCACTGAGCACCCTGAGCACTGAGCACCCAGCACCCTGAGTACTGAGCACCCAGCACCCTGAGCACTGAGCACCCAGCACGCTGAGTACTGAGCACTGAGCACCCTGAGTACTGAGCACCGAGCACCCTGAGCACTGAGCACCCAGCACGCTGAGTACTGAGCACTGAGCACCCTGAGTACTGAGCACCGAGCACCCTGAGTACTGAGCACCCAGCACTCTGAGCACGGAGCACAAAGCACGCTGAGTACTGAGCACCCTGAGTACTGAGCACCGAGGACCCTGAGAACTGAGCACCCAGCACCCTGAGTACTGAGCACCAAGCACCCCGAGTACTGAGCACCCAGCACCCTGAGCACTGAGCACCCAGCACCCTGAGCACTGAGCACCCAGCAGCCCAAGCACTGAGCACCCAGCACCCTGAGTAATGAATACTGAGCACCCTGAGTACTGAGCATCCAGAACCCTGAACACTGAGCACAAAGCACGCTGAGTACTGAGCACCCTGAGTACTGAGCACCGAGGACCCTGAGCACTGAGCACCCAGCACCCCGAGCACTGAGCACCCAGCACCTCGAGAATGAGCACCCAGCACCCTGAGTACTGAGAACCGAGCACCCTGAGTACTGAGCACCCAGCATGCTGAGCACTGAGCACCCAGCACCCCGAGTACTGAGCACCCAGCAACCCGAGCACGGAGCACCTAGCATCCCGAGAATGAGCACCCAGCACCCTGACTACTGAGCACCCAGCACCCTGAGTACTGAGCACCCAGCACCCCGAGCACTGAGCACCCTGAATACTGAGCACCCAGCACCCTGAGTACTGTGCACTAAGCACCCAGAGCGCTGAGCACCCAGGACCCCGAGCACTGAGCACTGAGCACCCAGCACCCTGAGTACTGAGTACCCAGCAACCCAAGCACTGAGCACCCTGAGTACTGAGCACCGAGCACCCTGATTAATGAGCACCCAGCACCCTGAGCACTGAGCACCCAGCACCCTGAGTACTGAGCACCGAGCACCCTGAGTACTGAGCACCCAGCACCCTGAGTACTGAGCACCCAGCGTACTGAGCACCGAGCACCCAGCACCCTGAGTACTGAGCACCCAGCACCCTGAGCACTGAGCACCCAGCACCCTGAGTACTGAGCACCAAGCACCCCGAGTACTGAGCACCCAGCACCCCGAGCACTGAGCACCCAGCACCCCGAGCACTGAGCACCCAGCACACTGAGCACTCAGCACCCAGCACCCCGAGCACTGAGCACCCAGCACCCCGAGCACCGAGCACCATGTGTACTAAGCACCGAGCATTCTGAGCACTGAGCACCCAGCACCCCGAGCACTGTGCACAAAGCACCCTGAGCACTGAGCACCCAGCACCCTGAGTACTGAGCACCCAGCACCCTGAGCACTGAGCACCCAGCACCCTGAGTACTGAGCATCCAGCACCCCGAGCACTGAGCACCCAGCACGCTGAGTACTGAGCACTGAGCACCCAGCACCCCGAGCACTGAGCACTCAGCACCCTGTGTACTGAGCACTGAGTACCCAGCACCCCGAGCACTGAGCACCCAGCACCCTGAGCACTGAGCACCCTGAGTACTGAGCACCCAGCACCCTGAGCACTGAGCACCCAGCACCCCGAGCACTGAGCACCCAGCACCCAGAGCACTGAGCACCCTGAGTACTGAGCACTGAGCACCCTGAGCACTGAGCACCGAGCACCCTTAGTACTGAGCACTGAGCACCCTGAGCACTGAGCACCCAGCACCCTGAGTACTGAGCACCCAGCACCCTGAGCACTGAGCACCCAGCACGCTGAGTACTGAGCACTGAGCACCCTGAGTACTGAGCACCGAGCACCCTGAGCACTGAGCACCCAGCACGCTGAGTACTGAGCACTGAGCACCCTGAGTACTGAGCACCGAGCACCCTGAGTACTGAGCACCCAGCACTCTGAGCACGGAGCACAAAGCACGCTGAGTACTGAGCACCCTGAGTACTGAGCACCGAGGACCCTGAGAACTGAGCACCCAGCACCCTGAGTACTGAGCACCAAGCACCCCGAGTACTGAGCACCCAGCACCCTGAGCACTGAGCACCCAGCACCCTGAGCACTGAGCACCCAGCAGCCCAAGCACTGAGCACCCAGCACCCTGAGTAATGAATACTGAGCACCCTGAGTACTGAGCATCCAGAACCCTGAACACTGAGCACAAAGCACGCTGAGTACTGAGCACCCTGAGTACTGAGCACCGAGGACCCTGAGCACTGAGCACCCAGCACCCCGAGCACTGAGCACCCAGCACCTCGAGAATGAGCACCCAGCACCCTGAGTACTGAGAACCGAGCACCCTGAGTACTGAGCACCCAGCATGCTGAGCACTGAGCACCCAGCACCCCGAGTACTGAGCACCCAGCAACCCGAGCACGGAGCACCTAGCATCCCGAGAATGAGCACCCAGCACCCTGACTACTGAGCACCCAGCACCCTGAGTACTGAGCACCCAGCACCCCGAGCACTGAGCACCCTGAATACTGAGCACCCAGCACCCTGAGTACTGTGCACTAAGCACCCAGAGCGCTGAGCCCCCAGGACCCCGAGCACTGAGCACTGAGCACCCAGCACCCTGAGTACTGAGCACCGAGCTCCCCGACCACTGAGCACCCTGAGTACTGAGCACCCAGCACCCTGAGTACTGAGCACCCAGGACCCTGAGCACTGAGCACCCAGCACCCCGAACACTGAGCACCCAGCACCCTGAGTACTGAGCACCCAGCACCCTGAGTACTGAGCAACCCGAGCACTGAGCACCCAGCACCCTGAGTACTGAGCACCCAGCACCCTCAGCACTGAGCACCCAGCACCCTGAGTACTGAGCAGCGAGCACCCTGAGTACTGAGCACCCAGCACCCCGAGCACTGAGCACACAGCACCCTGAGTACTGAGCTCCCAGCACCCCGAGCCCTGAGCACCCAGCACCCTGAGTACTGAGCACGCTGAGTACTGAGCACCGATCACCCTGAGCACTGAGCACCCAGCACCCTGAGTACTGAGCACCCAACGTACTGAGCACCGAGCACACCGAGCACTGAGCACCCAGCACCCTGAGTACTGAGCACCGAGCACCCTGAGCACTGAGCACACAGAACCCTGAGTACTGAGCACCGAGCACCCCGAGCACTGAGCACCCAGCAACCTGAGCACTGAGCACCCAGCACCCCGAGCACTGAACACCCAGCACCCGGAGCACTGAGCACCCAGCACCCCGAGCACTGAGCACCCAGCCCCCTGAGTACTGAGCACCCTGAGTACTGAGCACCGAGCACCCTGAGCACTGAGCACACAGAACCCTGAGTACTGAGCACCGAGCACCCCGAGCAATGAGCACCCAGCACCCTGAGTACTGAGCACCCAGCACCCCGAGTACTGAGCACCCAGCAAACTGAGCACCGAGCACCCAGCACCCCGAGCACTGAGCACCCAGCACCCTGAGCACTGAGCACCCAGCACACCGAGCACTCAGCAACCAGCACCCCGCGCACTGAGCACCCAGCACACCGAGCACTGAGCTCCCAGCACCCCGAGCCCTGAGCACCCAGCACCCTGAGTACTGAGCACCCTGAGTACTGAGCACCGATCACCCTGAGCACTGAGCACCCAGCAACCTGAGTACTGAGCACCCAACGTACTGAGCACCGAGCACACCGAGCACTGAGCACCCAGCACCCTGAGTACTGAGCACCGAGCACCCTGAGCACTGAGCACTGAGCACCCTGAGCACTGAGCACCCAGCACCCTGAGTACTGAGCACCCAGCACCCTGAGCACTGAGCACCCAGCACGCTGAGTACTGAGCACTGAGCACCCTGAGTACTGAGCACCGAGAACCCTGAGCACTGAGCACCCAGCACGCTGAGTACTGAGCACTGAGCACCCTGAGTACTGAGCACCGAGCACCCTGAGTACTGAGCACCCAGCACTCTGAGCACGGAGCACAAAGCACGCTGAGTACTGAGCACCCTGAGTACTGAGCACCGAGGACCCTGAGAACTGAGCACCCAGCACCCTGAGTACTGAGCACCAAGCACCCCGAGTACTGAGCACCCAGCACCCTGAGCACTGAGCACCCAGCACCCTGAGCACTGAGCACCCAGCAGCCCAAGCACTGAGCACCCAGCACCCTGAGTAATGAATACTGAGCACCCTGAGTACTGAGCATCCAGAACCCTGAACACTGAGCACAAAGCACGCTGAGTACTGAGCACCCTGAGTACTGAGCACCGAGGACCCTGAGCACTGAGCACCCAGCACCCCGAGCACTGAGCACCCAGCACCTCGAGAATGAGCACCCAGCACCCTGAGTACTGAGAACCGAGCACCCTGAGTACTGAGCACCCAGCATGCTGAGCACTGAGCACCCAGCACCCCGAGTACTGAGCACCCAGCAACCCGAGCACGGAGCACCTAGCATCCCGAGAATGAGCACCCAGCACCCTGACTACTGAGCACCCAGCACCCTGAGTACTGAGCACCCAGCACCCCGAGCACTGAGCACCCTGAATACTGAGCACCCAGCACCCTGAGTACTGTGCACTAAGCACCCAGAGCGCTGAGCACCCAGGACCCCGAGCACTGAGCACTGAGCACCCAGCACCCTGAGTACTGAGCACCGAGCTCCCCGACCACTGAGCACCCTGAGTACTGAGCACCCAGCACCCTGAGTACTGAGCACCCAGGACCCTGAGCACTGAGCACCCAGCACCCCGAACACTGAGCACCCAGCACCCTGAGTACTGAGCACCCAGCACCCTGAGTACTGAGCAACCCGAGCACTGAGCACCCAGCACCCTGAGTACTGAGCACCCAGCACCCTCAGCACTGAGCACCCAGCACCCTGAGTACTGAGCAGCGAGCACCCTGAGTACTGAGCACCCAGCACCCCGAGCACTGAGCACACAGCACCCTGAGTACTGAGCTCCCAGCACCCCGAGCCCTGAGCACCCAGCACCCTGAGTACTGAGCACGCTGAGTACTGAGCACCGATCACCCTGAGCACTGAGCACCCAGCACCCTGAGTACTGAGCACCCAACGTACTGAGCACCGAGCACACCGAGCACTGAGCACCCAGCACCCTGAGTACTGAGCACCGAGCACCCTGAGCACTGAGCACACAGAACCCTGAGTACTGAGCACCGAGCACCCCGAGCACTGAGCACCCAGCAACCTGAGCACTGAGCACCCAGCACCCCGAGCACTGAGCACCCAGCACCCGGAGCACTGAGCACCCAGCACCCCGAGCACTGAGCACCCAGCCCCCTGAGTACTGAGCACCCTGAGTACTGAGCACCGAGCACCCTGAGCACTGAGCACACAGAACCCTGAGTACTGAGCACCGAGCACCCCGAGCAATGAGCACCCAGCACCCTGAGTACTGAGCACCCAGCACCCCGAGTACTGAGCACCCAGCAAACTGAGCACCGAGCACCCAGCACCCCGAGCACTGAGCACCCAGCACCCTGAGCACTGAGCACCCAGCACACCGAGCACTCAGCAACCAGCACCCCGCGCACTGAGCACCCAGCACACCGAGCACTGAGCTCCCAGCACCCCGAGCCCTGAGCACCCAGCACCCTGAGTACTGAGCACCCTGAGTACTGAGCACCGATCACCCTGAGCACTGAGCACCCAGCAACCTGAGTACTGAGCACCCAACGTACTGAGCACCGAGCACACCGAGCACTGAGCACCCAGCACCCTGAGTACTGAGCACCGAGCACCCTGAGCACTGAGCACACAGAACCCTGAGTACTGAGCACTGAGCACCCCGAGCACTGAGCACCCAGCACCCTGAGCACTGAGCACCCAGCACCCGGAGTACTGAGCACCCAGCACCCTGAGTACTAAGCACCGAGCACCCTGAGTACTTAGCACCCAGTACCCTGAGCACTGAACACACAGCACCCTGAGTACTGAGCACCCCGAGCACTGAGCACCCAGCACCCTGAGCACTGAGTAACCAGCACCCTGAGTACTGAGCACCCAGCACCCTGAGCACTGAGCACCCAGCACCCTGAGTACTGAGCACCCAGCACCCTGAGCACTGAGCACCCAGCACCCTGAGTACAGAGCACTGAGCACCCAGCACCCCGAGCACTGAGCACCCAGCACCCTGAGCACTGAGCACCCTGAGTACTGAGCACCCAGCACCCTGAGCACTGAGCACCCAGCACCCCGAGCACTGAGCACCCAGCACCCAGAGCACTGAGCACCCTGAGTACTGAGCACTGAGCACCCTGAGCACTGAGCACCGAGCACCCTGAGTACTGAGCACTGAGCACCCTGAGCACTGAGCACCCAGCACCCTGAGTACTGAGCACCCAGGACCCTGAGCACTGAGCACCCAGCACGCTGAGTACTGAGCACTGAGCACCCTGAGTACTGAGCACCGAGCACCCTGAGCACTGAGCACCCAGCACGCTGAGTACTGAGCACTGAGCACCCTGAGTACTGAGCACCGAGCACCCTGAGTACTGAGCACCCAGCACTCTGAGCACGGAGCACAAAGCACGCTGAGTACTGAGCACCCTGAGTACTGAGCACCGAGGACCCTGAGCACTGAGCACCCAGCACCCTGAGTACTGAGCACCAAGCACCCCGAGTACTGAGCACCCAGCACCCTGAGCACTGAGCACCCAGCACCCTGAGCACTGAGCACCCAGCAGCCCAAGCACTGAGCACCCAGCACCCTGAGTAATGAGTACTGAGCAGCCTGAGTACTGAGCACCCAGCAACCTGAGCACTGAGCACCCAGCACCCTGAGTACTCAGCACCGAGCACCCCGAGCACTGAGCACCCAGCACCAAGAGTACTGAGCAGCGAGCACCCCGAGCACTGAGCACCCAGCACCCTGAGTAATGAGCACCGAGCACCCCGAGTTCTGAGCACCCAGCACCGTGAGTACTGAGAACCCAGCACCCTGAGTACTGAGCATCCAGAACCCTGAGCACTGAGCACAAAGCACGCTGAGTACTGAGCACCCTGAGTACTGAGCACCGAGGACCCTGAGCACTGAGCACCCAGCACCCCGAGCACTGAGCACCCAGCACCTCGAGAATGAGCACCCAGCACCCTGAGTACTGAGAACCGAGCACCCTGAGTACTGAGCACCCAGCATGCTGAGCACTGAGCACCCAGCACCCCGAGTACTGAGCACCCAGCAAGCCGAGCACGGAGCACCTAGCATCCCGAGAATGAGCACACAGCACCCTGACTACTGAGCACCCAGCACCCTGAGTACTGAGCACCCAGCACCCCGAGCACTGAGCACCCTGAATACTGAGCACCCAGCACCCTGAGTACTGTGCACTAAGCACCCAGAGCGCTGAGCACCCAGGACCCCGAGCACTGAGCACTGAGCACCCAGCACCCTGAGTACTGAGCACCGAGCTCCCTGACCACTGAGCACCCTGAGTACTGAGCACCCAGCACCCTGAGTACTGAGCACCCAGCACCCTGAGCACTGAGCACCCAGCACCCCGAACACTGAGCACCCAGCACCCTGAGTACTGAGCACCCAGCACCCTGAGTACTGAGCAACCCGAGCACTGAGCACCCAGCACCCTGAGTACTGAGCACCCAGCACCCTCAGCACTGAGCACCCAGCACCCTGAGTACTGAGCAGCGAGCACCCTGAGTACTGAGCACCCAGCACCCCGAGCACTGAGCACCCAGCACCCTGAGTACTGAGCACCCAGCACCCTGAGTACTGAGCACGCTGAGTACTGAGCACCGATCACCCTGAGCACTGAGCACCCAGCACCCTGAGTACTGAGCACCCAACGTACTGAGCACCGAGCACACCGAGCACTGAGCACCCAGCACCCTGAGTACTGAGCACCGAGCACCCTGAGCACTGAGCACACAGAACCCTGAGTACTGAGCACCGAGCACCCCGAGCACTGAGCACCCAGCAACCTGAGCACTGAGCACCCAGCACCCCGAGCACTGAGCACCCAGCACCCGGAGCACTGAGCACCCAGCACCCCGAGCAATGAGCACCCAGCACCCTGAGTACTGAGCACCCAGCACCCCGAGTACTGAGCACCCAGCAAACTGAGCACCGAGCACCCAGCACCCCGAGCACTGAGCACCCAGCACCCTGAGCACTGAGCACCCAGCACACCGAGCACTCAGCAACCAGCACCCCGCGCACTGAGCACCCAGCACACCGAGCCCTGAGCTCCCAGCACCCCGAGCCCTGAGCACCCAGCACCCTGAGTACTGAGCACCCTGAGTACTGAGCACCGATCACCCTGAGCACTGAGCACCCAGCAACCTGAGTACTGAGCACCCAACGTACTGAGCACAGAGCACACCGAGCACTGAGCACCCAGCACCCTGAGTACTGAGCACCGAGCACCCTGAGCACTGAGCACACAGAACCCTGAGTACTGAGCACTGAGCACCCCGAGCACTGAGCACCCAGCACCCTGAGCACTGAGCACCCAGCACCCGGAGTACTGAGCACCCAGCACCCTGAGTACTAAGCACCGAGCACCCTGAGTACTTAGCACCCAGTACCCTGAGCACTGAACACACAGCACCCTGAGTACTGAGCACCCCGAGCACTGAGCACCCAGCACCCTGAGCACTGAGTAACCAGCACCCTGAGTACTGAGCACCCAGCACCCTGAGCACTGAGCACCCAGCACCCTGAGTACTGAGCACCCAGCACCCTGAGCACTGAGCACCCAGCACCCTGAGTACTGAGCACTGAGCAACCAGCACCCCGAGCACTGAGCACCCAGCACCCTGTGTACTGAGCACCCAGCACCCCGAGCACTGAGCACCCTGAGTACTGAGCACTGAGCACCCTGAGCACTGAGCACCGAGCACCCTGAGTGCTGAGCACTGAGCACCCCGACCACTGAGCACTGTGCACCCTGAGTACTGAGCACCCAGCACCCTGAGCACTGAGCACCCAGCACCCGAGCACTGAGCACCCAGCACCCAGAGCACTGAGCACCCTGAGTACTGAGCACTGAGCGCCCTGAGCACTGAGCACCGAGCACCCTGAGTACTGAGCACAGACCACCCTGAGCACTGAGCACCCAGCACCCTGAGTACTGAGCACTGAGAACCCTTAGCACTGAGCACCCAGGACCCTGA
This sequence comes from Microtus oregoni, assembly GCF_018167655.1. NCBI lineage: Eukaryota > Metazoa > Chordata > Mammalia > Rodentia > Cricetidae > Microtus > Microtus oregoni. The sequence goes on from NW_024544764.1 coordinate 49,469, forward strand.
GCACTGAGGACCGAGCACCCTGAGTACTAAGCACCCAGCACCCTGAGTACTGAGCACCCAGCACCCTGAGTACTGAGCACTGAGCACCCTTCGCACTGAGCACCCAGCACTCTGAGCACTGAGCACAAAGCACGCTGAGTACTGAGCACCCTGAGTACTGAGCACCGAGGACCCTGAGCACTGAGCACCCAGCACCCTGAGTACTGAGCACCGAGCACCCCGAGTACTGAGCACCCAGCACACTGAGCACTGAGCACCCAGCACCCCGAGCACTGAGCACCCAGCACCCTGAGTACTGAGCACCGAGCACCCTGAGCACTGAGAACCCAGAACCCTGAGCACTGAGCACCCAGCACCCTGAGTACTGAGCACCCAGCACCCTCAGCACTGAGCACCCAGCACCCTGAGCACTGAGCACACAGAACCCTGAGTACTGAGCACCGAGCACCCCGAGTACTGAGCACCCAGCAACCTGAGCACTGAGCACCCAGCACCCCGAGCACTGAGCACCCAGCACCCGGAGCACTGAGCACCCAGCACCCCGAGCAATGAGCACCCAGCACCCTGAGTACTGAGCACCCAGCACCCCGAGTACTGAGCACCCAGCAAACTGAGCACCGAGCACCCAGCACCCCGAGCACTGAGCACCCAGCACCCTGAGCACTGAGCACCCAGCACACCGAGCACTCAGCAACCAGCACCCCGCGCACTGAGCACCCAGCACACCGAGCCCTGAGCTCCCAGCACCCCGAGCCCTGAGCACCCAGCACCCTGAGTACTGAGCACCCTGAGTACTGAGCACCGATCACCCTGAGCACTGAGCACCCAGCAACCTGAGTACTGAGCACCCAACGTACTGAGCACAGAGCACACCGAGCACTGAGCACCCAGCACCCTGAGTACTGAGCACCGAGCACCCTGAGCACTGAGCACACAGAACCCTGAGTACTGAGCACTGAGCACCCCGAGCACTGAGCACCCAGCACCCTGAGCACTGAGCACCCAGCACCCGGAGTACTGAGCACCGAGCACCCCGAGTACTGAGCACCCAGCACACTGAGCACTGAGCACCCAGCACCCCGAGCACTGAGCACCCAGCACCCTGAGTACTGAGCACCGAGCACCCTGAGCACTGAGAACCCAGAACCCTGAGCACTGAGCACCCAGCACACCGAGCACTGAGCACCCAGCACCCTCAGCACTGAGCACCCAGCACCCTGAGCACTGAGCACACAGAACCCTGAGTACTGAGCACCGAGCACCCCGAGTACTGAGCACCCAGCAACCTGAGCACTGAGCACCCAGCACCCCGAGCACTGAGCACCCAGCACCCGGAGCACTGAGCACCCAGCACCCCGAGCAATGAGCACCCAGCACCCTGAGTACTGAGCACCCAGCACCCCGAGTACTGAGCACCCAGCAAACTGAGCACCGAGCACCCAGCACCCCGAGCACTGAGCACCCAGCACCCTGAGCACTGAGCACCCAGCACACCGAGCACTCAGCAACCAGCACCCCGCGCACTGAGCACCCAGCACACCGAGCCCTGAGCTCCCAGCACCCCCGAGCCCTGAGCACCCAGCACCCTGAGTACTGAGCACCCTGAGTACTGAGCACCGATCACCCTGAGCACTGAGCACCCAGCAACCTGAGTACTGAGCACCCAACGTACTGAGCACAGAGCACACTGAGCACTGAGCACCCAGCACCCTGAGTACTGAGCACCGAGCACCCTGAGCACTGAGCACACAGAACCCTGAGTACTGAGCACTGAGCACCCCGAGCACTGAGCACCCAGCACCCTGAGCACTGAGCACCCAGCACACCGGAGTACTGAGCACCCAGCACCCTGAGTACTAAGCACCGAGCACCCTGAGTACTTAGCACCCAGTACCCTGAGCACCTGAACACACAGCACCCTGAGTACTGAGCACCCCGAGCACTGAGCACCCAGCACCCTGAGCACTGAGTAACCAGCACCCTGAGTACTGAGCACCCAGCACCCTGAGCACTGAGCACCCAGCACCCTGAGTACTGAGCACCCAGCACCCTGAGCACTGAGCACCCAGCACCCTGAGTACTGAGCACTGAGCAACCAGCACCCCGAGCACTGAGCACCCAGCACCCTGTGTACTGAGCACCCAGCACCCCGAGCACTGAGCACCCTGAGTACTGAGCACTGAGCACCCTGAGCACTGAGCACCGAGCACCCTGAGTGCTGAGCACTGAGCACCCCGACCACTGAGCACTGTGCACCCTGAGTACTGAGCACCCAGCACCCTGAGCACTGAGCACCCAGCACCCGAGCACTGAGCACCCAGCACCCAGAGCACTGAGCACCCTGAGTACTGAGCACTGAGCGCCCTGAGCACTGAGCACCGAGCACCCTGAGTACTGAGCACAGACCACCCTGAGCACTGAGCACCCAGCACCCTGAGTACTGAGCACTGAGAACCCTTAGCACTGAGCACCCAGGACCCTGAGCACTGAGGACCGAGCACCCTGAGTACTAAGCACCCAGCACCCTGAGTACTGAGCACCCAGCACCCTGAGTACTGAGCACTGAGCACCCTTCGCACTGAGCACCCAGCACTCTGAGCACTGAGCACAAAGCACGCTGAGTACTGAGCACCCTGAGTACTGAGCACCGAGGACCCTGAGCACTGAGCACCCAGCACCCCTGAGTACTGAGCACCGAGCACCCCCGAGTACTGAGCACCCAGCACACTGAGCACTGAGCACCCAGCACCCCGAGCACTGAGCACCCAGCACCCTGAGTACTGAGCACCGAGCACCCCTGAGCACTGAGAACCCAGAACCCTGAGCACTGAGCACCCAGCACCCTGAGTATTGAGCACCCAGCACCCTGAGTACTGAGCACACTGCAACCCTGAGCACTGAGCACCCAGCACCCTGAGTACTGAGCACCCAGGACCCTGAGTACTGAGCACCCAGCACCCTGAGTACTGAGCACCCAGCACCCTGAGTACTG
>NW_024544765.1:0-42225 GCF_018167655.1 Microtus oregoni
CAGCACCCTGAGCACTGAGCACCCAGCACCCTGAGCACTGAGCACCCAGCAACCTGAGCACTGAGCACCCAGCACCATGAGCACTGAGCACCCAGCACCCTGAGTACTGAGCACTGTGCACCCAGCACCAAGAGCACTGAGCACCCAGCACCCTGAGTACTGAGCACTGAGCACCCAGCACCCCGAGCACTGAGCACCCCGCACTCTGAGCACTGAGCACCCAGCACCCGAGTACTGATCACCCAGCACCCTGAGTACTGAGCACCCAGCACCACGAGTACTGAGCATGCAGCACCCTGAGCACTGAGCACCCAGCACCCTGAGCACTGAGCACCCAGCACCCCGAGCACTGCCCACCCGGCACCCTGAGTACTGAGCACCCAGCACCCTGAGCACTGAGCACCCAGCACCCTGAGCACTGAGCACCCAGCACCCTGAGTAGTGAGCACCCAACGTACTGAGCACCGAGCACCCCGAGCACTGAGCACCCAGCACCCTGAGTACTGAGCCCGAGCACCCCGAGCACTGAGCACCCAGCACACTGAGTACTGAGCTCCGAGCACCCCGAGCACTGAGCATCCAGCGCCCCGAGCACTGAGCACCCAGAACCCTGAGCACTGAGCACCCAGCACCCTGAGCACTGAGCACCCAGCACCCCGAGCACTGAGCACCTAGCACACTGAGTACTGAGCACCCAGCACCCTGAGTACTGAGCACCCAGCACCCTGAGCACTGAGCACCCAGCACCCTGAGTACTGAGCACCCAACACCCCAAGCACTGAGGACCCTGAGTACTGAGCACCCAGCACCCCAAGCACTGAGCACCCTGAGTACTGAGCACCCAACACCCTGAGTACTGAGCACCCAGCACCCCAAGCACTGAGCACCCTGAGTACTGAGCACCCAGTACCCTCAGCACTGAACACACAGCACCCTGAGTACTGAGCACCCCGAGCACTGAGCACCCAGCATACTGAGTACTGAGCACCCAGCACCCTGAGTACTGAGCATCCAGCACCCCGAGCACTGAGCACCCAGCACCCTGAGTACTGAGCATCCAGCACCCCGAGCACTGAGCACCCAGCACCCTGAGTACTGAGCACTGAGCACCCAGCACCCTGAGCACTGAGCACCCCGCACCTGTGTACAGAGCACTGAGTACCCAGCACCCCGAGCACTGAGCACCCAGCACCCTGAGCACTGAGCACCCTGAGTACTGAGCACCCAGCACCCTGAGCAATGAGCACCCAGCACCCCGAGCACTGAGCACCCAGCACCCAGAGCACTGAGCACTGAGCACCCAGCATCCTGAGCACTGAGTACTGAGCACCCAGCACCCTGAGTACTGAGCACTGAGCACTGAGCAACCTGAGCACTGAGCACCCAGCACCCTGAGCACTGAGCACCCAGCATCCTGAGCACTGAGTACTGAGCACCCAGCACCCTGAGCACTGAGCACCCAGCATCCTGAGCACTGAGTACTGAGCACCCAGCACCCTGAGCACTGAGCACCCAGCATCCTGAGCACTGAGTACTGAGCACCCAGCACCCTGAGTACTGAGGACCCAGCACCCCAAACACTGAGCACTGAGCACCCTGAGAACTGAGCACCGAGCACCCTGAGTACTGAGCACCCAGCACCATGAGTACTGAGCACCGAGCACTCAGAGTACTGAGCAACCTGAGTACTGAGCACCCAGCACCCCGAGAATGAGCACCCTGCACGCCGAGAATGAGCACCCAGCACCCTGAGTACTGAGCACCCAGCACCCTGAGTACTGAGCACTAAGCACCCAGAGCACTGAGCACCCAGCACCCCGAGCACGGAGCACCCGGGACCCCGAGCACTGAGTACTGAGCACCCAGCACACTGAGTACTGAGCACTGAGCTCCCCGAGCACTGAGCACCCTGAGTACTGAGCACCCAGCACCCCGATCACTGAGCACCCAGCACCCTGAGCACTGAGCACCCAGCACCCTGAGCACTGAGCACCCAGCACCCTGAGTACTGAGCACCCAGCACGCTGAGTACTGAGCACCCAGCACCCCGAGCACTGAGCACCCAGCACCCTGAGTACTGAGCACTGAGCACCCAGCACCCCGAGCACTGAGCACCCAGCACCCTGTGTACTGAGCACTGAGCATCCTGCGAACTAAGCACCCAGCACCCTGAGTACTGAGCACCCAGGACCCTGAGCACTGAGCACTGAGCACCCCGATCACTGAGCACCCAGCACCCTGAGCAGTCAGCACCCAGCTCCCCGAGCACTGAGCACCCAGCACCCTGAATACTGAGCACCCAGCACCCCAAGCACTGAGCACCCTGAGTACTGAGCACCCAGCCCCCTGAGTAATGAGCACCCAGCACCCCGAGCACTGAGCACCCAGCACCCTGAGTACTGAGCACCGAGCACCCTGAGTACTGAGCAGCCAGCACCCTGAGTACTGAGCACCCAGCGTACTGAGCACCGAGCACCCAGCACCCTGAGTACTGAGCACCCAGCACCCTGAGCACTGAGCACCCAGCACCCTGAGTACTGAGCACCGAGCACCCCGAGTACTGAGCACCCAGCACCCTGAGTACTGAGCACCCAGCACCCTGAGCACTGAGCACCCAGCACCCTGAGTACTGAGCACCGAGCACCCCAAGCACAGAGCACCCTGAGTACTGAGCACCCAGCCCCCTGAGTAACGAGCACCCAGCACCACGAGCACTGAGCACCCAGCACCCTGAGTACTGAGCACCGAGCACCCTGAGTACTGAGCAGCCAGCACCCTGAGTACTGAGCACCCAGCGTACTGAGCACCGAGCACCCAGCACCCTGAGTACTGAGCACCCAGCACCCTGAGCACTGAGCACCCAGCACCCTGAGTACTGAGCACCGAGCACCCCGAGTACTGAGCACCCAGCACCCCGAGCACTGAGCACCCAGCACCCTGAGCACTGAGCACCCAGCACCCCGAGCACTGAGCACCCAGTACCCCGAGCACTGAGCACCCAGCACCCTGAGCACTGAGCACCCAGAACCTCGAGCACCGAGCACCCTGAGTACTAAGCACCGAGCACCCTGAGCACTGAGCACCCAGCACCCTGAGCACTGAGCACCCAGCACCCTGAGTACTGAGCACCCAGCTCCCTGAGCACTGAGCACCGAGCACCCTGAGCACTGAGCACACAGCACCCTGAGGACTGAGCACCCAGCGCCCCGAGCACTGAGCACAGAGCACCCTGAGCACTGAGCACCCTGAGTACTGATCACTGAGCACCCTGAGTACTGAGCACTGAGCACCCTGAGTCCTGGGCACCCAGCACCCTGAGTACTGAGCACCCAGCACCCCGAGCACTGAGTACCCAGCACCCTGAGCACTGAGCACCCAGCACCCTGAGCACTGAGCACCCAGCACCCTGAGTACTGAGCACTGAGCACCCAGCACCCCGAGCACTGAGCACCGAGCACCCTGAGTACTGAGCACTGAGCACCCAGCACCCCGAGCACTGAGCACCCAGCACCCTGAGTACTGAGCACCCAGCACCCGAGTACTGAGCACCCAGCACCCTGAGTACTGAGCACCCAGCTCCCTGAGTACTGAGCACCCAGCACCCCGAGTACTGAGCACCCAGCACCCTGAGTACTGAGCACCCAGCACCCCGAGCACTAAGCACCCAGCACCCTGAGCACTGAGGACCCAGCACCCTGAGCACTGAGCACCCAGCACCATGAGTACTGAGCACCGAGCACCCTGAGTACTGAGCACCCAGCACCCTGAGTACTGAGCACCCAGCACACTGAGTACTGAGCACAAAGCTCCCTGAGCACTGATCACCCAGCACCCTGAGTACTGAACACCGAGTACCGTGAGTACTGAGCACCCAGCACCCTGAGCACTGAGCACCCAGCACCCTGAGTACTGAGCACTGAGCACCCAGCACCCCGAGCACTGAGCACCCAGCACCCTGTTTACTGAGCACTGAGTACCCAGTACCCCAACCACTGAGACCCAGCACCCTGAGCACTGAGCACCCAGCACCCCGAGTACTAAGCACCCAGCACCCCGAGCACTGAGCACCCAGCACCCCGAGCACTGAGCACCCAGCACCCCGAGCAATGAGCACGAAGCACCCTGAGTACTGAGCACCCAGCACCCCGAGTACTGAGCACCAAGCAACCTGAGCACCGAGCAGCCAGCACCCCGAGCACTGAGCACCCAGCACCGTGAGCACTGAGCACCCAGCACCCTGAGTACTGAGCACTGAGCACCCCGAGTACTGAGCACCCAGCACCCCGAGCACTGAGCACCTAGCACCCCGAGCACTGAGCACCCAGCACCCCGAGCACTGAGCACCCAGCACCCCGAGCACTGAGCACCCAGCACACTGAGCACTGAGCACCCAGCACCCTGAGCACTGAGCACCCAGCACCCCGAGCCCTGAGCACCCAGCACCCAGAGCACTGAGCACCCAGCACCCCGAGCACTGAGCACCCAGCACCCTGAGCACTGAGCACCCAGCACCCTGAGTACTGAGCACCCAACACCCCAAGCACTGAGCACCCTGAGTACTGAGCACCCAGCACCCCAAGCACTGAGCACCCTGAGTACTGAGCACCCAGTACCCTGAGTATTGAGCACCCAGCACCCCGAGCACTGAGCACCGAGCACCCTGAGTTCTGAGCAGCCAGCACCCTGAGCACTAAGCACCCTGAGGAATGAGCACCCAGCACCCTGAGCACTGAGCACTGATCACCCTGAGCACTGAGCACCCAGCACCCCGAGCACTGAGCACCCAGCAGCCTGAGTACTGAGCACCCAGCACCCTGAGCACGGAGCACCCCGAGGACTGAGCACCCAGCACCCTGAGTACTGAGCACCCAGCACCCTGAGTACTGAGCACCGAGCACCCCGAGCACTGAGCACCGGGCACCCCGAGCACTGAGCACCCAGCACCCTGAGTACTGAGCACTGAGCACTGAGCACCCTGAGCACTGAGCACCCAGCACCCTGAGCACTGAGCACCCAGCATCCTGAGCACTGAGTACTGAGCACCCTGCACCCTGAGCACTGAGCACCCAGCACCCTGAGCACTGAGCACCCAGCACCCTGAGTACTGAGGACCCAGCACCCCAAACACTGAGCACCAAGCACCCTGAGAACTGAGCACTGAGCACCCTGAGTACTGAGCACCCAGCACCATGAGTACTGAGCAACGAGCACCCAGAGTACTGAGCAACCTGAGTACTGAGCACCCAGCACCCCGAGAATGAGCACCCAGCACCATGAGTACTGAGCACCGAGCACCCTGAGCACTGAGCACCCAGCACCCTGAGTACTGAGTACCAAGCACCCTGAGTACTGAGCACCCAGCACCCTGAGTACTGAGCACCCAGCACCCTGAGTTCTGAGCACCCAGCACCCTGAGCACTGAGCACACTGAGTACTGAGCACCCAGCACCCTGAGCACTGAGGACCCAGAACTCTGAGTACTGAGCACCCAGCACTCTGAGCAATGAGGACCCAGCACCCCGAGCACTGAGCACCCAGCACCCTGAGTACTGAGCACCCAGCACCCCGAGCACTGAGCACCGGGCACCCCGAGCACTGAGCACCCAGTACCCTGAGTACTGAGCACCCAGCACCCTGAGTACTGAGCACTGAGCACTGAGCACCCTGAGCACTGAGCACCCAGCACCCTGAGCACTGAGCACCCAGCATCCTGAGCACTGAGTACTGAGCACCCAGCACCCTGAGCACTGAGCACCCAGCATCCTGAGCACTGAGTACTGAGCACCCAGCACCCTGAGCACTGAGCACCCAGCATCCTGAGCACTGAGTACTGAGCACCCAGCACCCTGAGTACTGAGGACCCAGCACCCCAAACACTGAGCACTGAGCACCCTGAGAACTGAGCACCGAGCACCCTGAGTACTGAGCACCCACCACCATGAGTACTGAGCACCGAGCACTCAGAGTACTGAGCAACCTGAGTACTGAGCACCCAGCACCCCGAGAATGAGCACCCAGCACGCCGAGAATGAGCACCCAGCACCCTGAGTACTGAGCACCCAGCACCCTGAGTACTGAGCACTAAGCACCCAGAGCACTGAGCACCCAGCACCCCGAGCACGGAGCACCCGGGACCCCGAGCACTGAGTACTGAGCACCCAGCACACTGAGTACTGAGCACCGAGCTCCCCGAGCACTGAGCACCCTGAGTACTGAGTACCCAGCACCCCGATCACTGAGCACCCAGCACCCTGAGCACTGAGCACCCAGCACCCTGAGCACTGAGCACCCAGCACCCTGAGTACTGAGCACCCAGCACGCTGAGTACTGAGCACCCAGCACCCCGAGCACTGAGCACCCAGCACCCTGAGTACTGAGCACTGAGCACCCAGCACCCCGAGCACTGAGCACCCAGCACCCTGTGTACTGAGCACTGAGCATCCTGCGAACTAAGCACCCAGCACCCTGAGTACTGAGCACCCAGGACCCTGAGCACTGAGCACTGAGCACCCCGATCACTGAGCACCCAGCACCCTGAGCAGTCAGCACCCAGCTCCCCGAGCACTGAGCACCCAGCACCCTGACCACTGAGCACCCAGCACCCTGAGCACGGAGCACCCCGAGGACTGAGCACCCGGCACCCTGAGCACTGAGCACCCACAACCTTGAGTACTGAGCACCGAGCACCTCGAGCACAAAGCACCCAGCACCCTGAGCACTGAGCACCCAGCACCCTGAGCACTGAGCACCCAGCAACCTGAGCACTGAGCACCCAGCACCCTGAGTACTGAGCACCCAACACCCAGAGTACTGAGCACCCAGCACCCTGAGCAGTGAGCACCCAGCACCCTGAGTACTGAGCACCCAGCACCCTGAGTACTGAACACCCAGCACACTGAGCACTGAGCACTGAGCACCCTGAGCACTGAGCACTGAGCACCCTGAGCACTGAGCACACAGCACCCCGAGTACTGAGCACTGAGCACCCTGAGCACTGAGTACTGAGCACTGAGCACCCTGAGCACTGAGCACCCAGCACCCCGAGTACTGAGCACCCAGCACCCCGAGCACTGAGCACCCAGCGCCCCGAGCACTGAGCACCCAGCACCCCGAGCACTGAGCACTGAGCACCCTGAGCACTGAGCACACAGCACCCCGAGTACTGAGCACTGAGCATCCTGAGTACTGAGCACCAAACACCCCGAGTACTGAGAACTGAGCACCCTGAGTACTGAGCACCCAACACCCTGAGCACTGAGCAACCAGCACCCTGAGTACTGAGCACCCAGCACCCTGAGTACTGAGCACCCAGCACCCTGAGCACTGAGCACCCTGAGGACTGAGCACCCAGCAACCTGAGCACTGAGCACTGATCACCCTGAGCACTGAGCACCCAGAACCCCGAGCACTGAGCACCCAGCACCCTGAGGACTGAGCACCCAGCACCCTGAGCACGGAGCATCCCGAGGACTGAGCACCCAGCACCCTGAGTACTGAGCACCCAGCACCCTGAGTACTGAGCACCGAGCACCCCGAGCACTGAGCACCGGGCACCCCTAGCACTGAGCACCCAGCACCCTGAGTACTGAGCACCCAGCACCCTGAGTACTGAGCACTTAGCACTGAGCACGCTGAGCACTGAGCACCCAGCACCCTGAGCACTGAGCACCCAGCATCCTGAGCACTGAGTACTGAGCACCCAGCACCCTGAGCACTGAGCACCCAGCACCCTGAGCACTGAGCACCCAGCACCCTGAGTACTGAGGACCAAGCACCCCAAACACTGAGCACCGAGCACCCTGAGAACTGAGCACCGAGCACCCTGAGTACTGAGCACCCAGCACCATGAGTACTGAGCACCGAGCACCCAGAGTACTGAGCAACCTGAGTACTGAGCACCCAGCACCACGAGAATGAGCACCCAGCACCCTGAGTACTGAGCACCCAGCACCCTGAGCACTGAGCACTGAACATCCAGCAACCTGAGCACTGAGCACCCAGCACCCCGAGCACTGAGCACCCAGCACCCTGAGCACTGAGCACCCAGCACCCTGAGCACTGAGCACCCAGCACCCTGAGTACTGAGTACCCAGCACCCTGAGCACTGAGCACCCAGCACCCTGAGTACTGATCACCGAGCACCCTGAGCACTGAGCACCCAGCATCCTGAGTACTGAGCACCCAGCACCCAGAGCACTGAGCACAAAGCACGCTGAGTACTGAGCACTGAGCACCCTGAGTACTGAGCACCGAGGACCCTGAGCACTGAGCACCCAGCACGCTGAGTACTGAGCACTGAGCACCCTGAGTACTGAGCACCGAGCACGCTGAGTACTGAGCATCCAGCACCCTGAGCACTGAGCAGCCAGCACCCTCAGCACTGTGCACCCAGCACCCCGAGTACTGAGCACCCAGCACCCCGAGTACTGAGCACCCAACACCCCAAGCACTGAGGACCCTGAGTACTGAGCACCCAGCACCCCAAGCACTGAGCACCCTGAGTACTGAGCACCCAACACCCTGAGTACTGAGCACCCAGCACCCCAAGCACTGAGCACCCTGAGTACTGAGCACCCAGTACCCTCAGCACTGAACACACAGCACCCTCAGTACTGAGCACCCCGAGCACTGAGCACCCAGCATACTGAGTACTGAGCACCCAGCACCCTGAGTACTGAGCATCCAGCACCCCGAGCACTGAGCACCCAGCACCCTGAGTACTGAGCATCCAGCACCCCGAGCACTGAGCACCCAGCACCCTGAGTACTGAGCACTGAGCACCCAGCACCCTGAGCACTGAGCACCCCGCACCCTGTGTACTGAGCACTGAGTACCCAGCACCCCGAGCACTGAGCACCCAGCACCCTGAGCACTGAGCACCCTAAGTACTGAGCACCCAGCACCCTGAGCAATGAGCACCCAGCACCCCGAGCACTGAGCACCCAGCACCCAGAGCACTGAGCACTGAGCACCCAGCATCCTGAGCACTGAGTACTGAGCACCCAGCACCCTGAGTACTGAGCACTGAGCACTGAGCAACCTGAGCACTGAGCACCCAGCACCCTGAGCACTGAGCACCCAGCATCCTGAGCACTGAGTACTGAGCACCCAGCACCCTGAGCACTGAGCACCCAGCATCCTGAGCACTGAGTACTGAGCACCCAGCACCCTGAGCACTGAGCACCCAGCATCCTGAGCACTGAGTACTGAGCACCCAGCACCCTGAGTACTGAGGACCCAGCACCCCAAACACTGAGCACTGTGCACCCTGAGAACTGAGCACCGAGCACCCTGAGTACTGAGCACCCAGCACCATGAGTACTGAGCACCGAGCACTCAGAGTACTGAGCAACCTGAGTACTGAGCACCCAGCACCCCGAGAATGAGCACCCTGCACGCCGAGAATGAGCACCCAGCACCCTGAGTACTGAGCACCCAGCACCCTGAGTACTGAGCACTAAGAACCCAGAGCACTGAGCACCCAGCACCCCGAGCACGGAGCACCCGGGACCCCGAGCACTGAGTACTGAGCACCCAGCACACTGAGTACTGAGCACTGAGCTCCCCGAGCACTGAGCACCCTGAGTACTGAGCACCCAGCACCCCGATCACTGAGCACCCAGCACCCTGAGCACTGAGCACCCAGCACCCTGAGCACTGAGCACCCAGCACCCTGAGTACTGAGCACCCAGCACGCTGAGTACTGAGCACCCAGCACCCCGAGCACTGAGCACCCAGCACCCTGAGTACTGAGCACTGAGCACCCAGCACCCCGAGCACTGAGCACCCAGCACCCTGTGTACTGAGCACTGAGCATCCTGCGAACTAAGCACCCAGCACCCTGAGTACTGAGCACCCAGGACCCTGAGCACTGAGCACTGAGCACCCCGATCACTGAGCACCCAGCACCCTGAGCAGTCAGCACCCAGCTCCCCGAGCACTGAGCACCCAGCACCCTGAATACTGAGCACCCAGCACCCCAAGCACTGAGCACCCTGAGTACTGAGCACCCAGCCCCCTGAGTAATGAGCACCCAGCACCCCGAGCACTGAGCACCCAGCACCCTGAGTACTGAGCACCGAGCACCCTGAGTACTGAGCAGCCAGCACCCTGAGTACTGAGCACCCAGCGTACTGAGCACCGAGCACCCAGCACCCTGAGTACTGAGCACCCAGCACCCTGAGCACTGAGCACCCAGCACCCTGAGTACTGAGCACCGAGCACCCCGAGTACTGAGCACCCAGCACCCTGAGTACTGAGCACCCAGCACCCTGAGCACTGAGCACCCAGCACCCTGAGTACTGAGCACCGAGCACCCCAAGCACAGAGCACCCTGAGTACTGAGCACCCAGCCCCCTGAGTAACGAGCACCCAGCACCACGAGCACTGAGCACCCAGCACCCTGAGTACTGAGCACCGAGCACCCTGAGTACTGAGCAGCCAGCACCCTGAGTACTGAGCACCCAGCGTACTGAGCACCGAGCACCCAGCACCCTGAGTACTGAGCACCCAGCACCCTGAGCACTGAGCACCCAGCACCCTGAGTACTGAGCACCGAGCACCCCGAGTACTGAGCACCCAGCACCCCGAGCACTGAGCACCCAGCACCCTGAGCACTGAGCACCCAGCACCCCGAGCACTGAGCACCCAGTACCCCGAGCACTGAGCACCCAGCACCCTGAGCACTGAGCACCCAGCACCTCGAGCACCGAGCACCCTGAGTACTAAGCACCGAGCACCCTGAGCACTGAGCACCCAGCACCCTGAGCACTGAGCACCCAGCACCCTGAGTACTGAGCACCCAGCTCCCTGAGCACTGAGCACCGAGCACCCTGAGCACTGAGCACACAGCACCCTGAGGACTGAGCACCCAGCGCCCCGAGCACTGAGCACAGAGCACCCTGAGCACTGAGCACCCTGAGTACTGATCACTGAGCACCCTGAGTACTGAGCACTGAGCACCCTGAGTCCTGGGCACCCAGCACCCTGAGTACTGAGCACCCAGCACCCCGAGCACTGAGTACCCAGCACCCTGAGCACTGAGCACCCAGCACCCTGAGCACTGAGCACCCAGCACCCTGAGTACTGAGCACTGAGCACCCAGCACCCCGAGCACTGAGCACCGAGCACCCTGAGTACTGAGCACTGAGCACCCAGCACCCCGAGCACTGAGCACCCAGCACCCTGAGTACTGAGCACCCAGCACCCGAGTACTGAGCACCCAGCACCCTGAGTACTGAGCACCCAGCTCCCTGAGTACTGAGCACCCAGCACCCCGAGTACTGAGCACCCAGCACCCTGAGTACTGAGCACCCAGCACCCCGAGCACTAAGCACCCAGCACCCTGAGCACTGAGGACCCAGCACCCTGAGCACTGAGCACCCAGCACCATGAGTACTGAGCACCGAGCACCCTGAGTACTGAGCACCCAGCACCCTGAGTACTGAGCACCCAGCACACTGAGTACTGAGCACAAAGCTCCCTGAGCACTGATCACCCAGCACCCTGAGTACTGAACACCGAGTACCGTGAGTACTGAGCACCCAGCACCCTGAGCACTGAGCACCCAGCACCCTGAGTACTGAGCACTGAGCACCCAGCACCCCGAGCACTGAGCACCCAGCACCCTGTTTACTGAGCACTGAGTACCCAGTACCCCAACCACTGAGACCCAGCACCCTGAGCACTGAGCACCCAGCACCCCGAGTACTAAGCACCCAGCACCCCGAGCACTGAGCACCCAGCACCCCGAGCACTGAGCACCCAGCACCCCGAGCAATGAGCACCCAGCACCCTGAGTACTGAGCACCCAGCACCCCGAGTACTGAGCACCAAGCAACCTGAGCACCGAGCAGCCAGCACCCCGAGCACTGAGCACCCAGCACCGTGAGCACTGAGCACCCAGCACCCTGAGTACTGAGCACTGAGCACCCCGAGTACTGAGCACCCAGCACCCCGAGCACTGAGCACCTAGCACCCCGAGCACTGAGCACCCAGCACCCCGAGCACTGAGCACCCAGCACCCCGAGCACTGAGCACCCAGCACACTGAGCACTGAGCACCCAGCACCCTGAGCACTGAGCACCCAGCACCCCGAGCCCTGAGCACCCAGCACCCAGAGCACTGAGCACCCAGCACCCCGAGCACTGAGCACCCAGCACCCTGAGCACTGAGCACCCAGCACCCTGAGTACTGAGCACCCAACACCCCAAGCACTGAGCACCCTGAGTACTGAGCACCCAGCACCCCAAGCACTGAGCACCCTGAGTACTGAGCACCCAGTACCCTGAGTATTGAGCACCCAGCACCCCGAGCACTGAGCACCGAGCACCCTGAGTTCTGAGCAGCCAGCACCCTGAGCACTAAGCACCCTGAGGAATGAGCACCCAGCACCCTGAGCACTGAGCACTGATCACCCTGAGCACTGAGCACCCAGCACCCCGAGCACTGAGCACCCAGCAGCCTGAGTACTGAGCACCCAGCACCCTGAGCACGGAGCACCCCGAGGACTGAGCACCCAGCACCCTGAGTACTGAGCACCCAGCACCCTGAGTACTGAGCACCGAGCACCCCGAGCACTGAGCACCGGGCACCCCGAGCACTGAGCACCCAGCACCCTGAGTACTGAGCACTGAGCACTGAGCACCCTGAGCACTGAGCACCCAGCACCCTGAGCACTGAGCACCCAGCATCCTGAGCACTGAGTACTGAGCACCCTGCACCCTGAGCACTGAGCACCCAGCACCCTGAGCACTGAGCACCCAGCACCCTGAGTACTGAGGACCCAGCACCCCAAACACTGAGCACCAAGCACCCTGAGAACTGAGCACCGAGCACCCTGAGTACTGAGCACCCAGCACCATGAGTACTGAGCAACGAGCACCCAGAGTACTGAGCAACCTGAGTACTGAGCACCCAGCACCCCGAGAATGAGCACCCAGCACCATGAGTACTGAGCACCGAGCACCCTGAGCACTGAGCACCCAGCACCCTGAGTACTGAGTACCAAGCACCCTGAGTACTGAGCACCCAGCACCCTGAGTACTGAGCACCCAGCACCCTGAGTTCTGAGCACCCAGCACCCTGAGCACTGAGCACACTGAGTACTGAGCACCCAGCACCCTGAGCACTGAGGACCCAGAACTCTGAGTACTGAGCACCCAGCACTCTGAGCAATGAGGACCCAGCACCCCGAGCACTGAGCACCCAGCACCCTGAATACTGAGCACCCAGCACCCCGAGCACTGAGCACCGGGCACCCCGAGCACTGAGCACCCAGTACCCTGAGTACTGAGCACCCAGCACCCTGAGTACTGAGCACTGAGCACTGAGCACCCTGAGCACTGAGCACCCAGCACCCTGAGCACTGAGCACCCAGCATCCTGAGCACTGAGTACTGAGCACCCAGCACCCTGAGCACTGAGCACCCAGCATCCTGAGCACTGAGTACTGAGCACCCAGCACCCTGAGCACTGAGCACCCAGCATCCTGAGCACTGAGTACTGAGCACCCAGCACCCTGAGTACTGAGGACCCAGCACCCCAAACACTGAGCACTGAGCACCCTGAGAACTGAGCACCGAGCACCCTGAGTACTGAGCACCCACCACCATGAGTACTGAGCACCGAGCACTCAGAGTACTGAGCAACCTGAGTACTGAGCACCCAGCACCCCGAGAATGAGCACCCAGCACGCCGAGAATGAGCACCCAGCACCCTGAGTACTGAGCACCCAGCACCCTGAGTACTGAGCACTAAGCACCCAGAGCACTGAGCACCCAGCACCCCGAGCACGGAGCACCCGGGACCCCGAGCACTGAGTACTGAGCACCCAGCACACTGAGTACTGAGCACCGAGCTCCCCGAGCACTGAGCACCCTGAGTACTGAGTACCCAGCACCCCGATCACTGAGCACCCAGCACCCTGAGCACTGAGCACCCAGCACCCTGAGCACTGAGCACCCAGCACCCTGAGTACTGAGCACCCAGCACGCTGAGTACTGAGCACCCAGCACCCCGAGCACTGAGCACCCAGCACCCTGAGTACTGAGCACTGAGCACCCAGCACCCCGAGCACTGAGCACCCAGCACCCTGTGTACTGAGCACTGAGCATCCTGCGAACTAAGCACCCAGCACCCTGAGTACTGAGCACCCAGGACCCTGAGCACTGAGCACTGAGCACCCCGATCACTGAGCACCCAGCACCCTGAGCAGTCAGCACCCAGCTCCCCGAGCACTGAGCACCCAGCACCCTGACCACTGAGCACCCAGCACCCTGAGCACGGAGCACCCCGAGGACTGAGCACCCGGCACCCTGAGCACTGAGCACCCACAACCTTGAGTACTGAGCACCGAGCACCTCGAGCACAAAGCACCCAGCACCCTGAGCACTGAGCACCCAGCACCCTGAGCACTGAGCACCCAGCACCATGAGCACTGAGCACCCAGCACCCTGAGTACTGAGCACCCAACACCCAGAGCACTGAGCACCCAGCACCCTGAGCAGTGAGCACCCAGCACCCTGAGTACTGAGCACCCAGCACCCTGAGTACTGAACACCCAGCACACTGAGCACTGAGCACTGAGCACCCTGAGCACTGAGCACTGAGAACCCTGAGCACTGAGCACACAGCACCCCGAGTACTGAGCACTGAGCACCCTGAGCACTGAGTACTGAGCACTGAGCACCCTGAGCACTGAGCACCCAGCACCCCGAGTACTGAGCACCCAGCACCCCGAGCACTGAGCACCCAGCGCCCCGAGCACTGAGCACCCAGCACCCCGAGCACTGAGCACTGAGCACCCTGAGCACTGAGCACACAGCACCCCGAGTACTGAGCACTGAGCATCCTGAGTACTGAGCACCAAACACCCCGAGTACTGAGAACTGAGCACCCTGAGTACTGAGCACCCAACACCCTGAGCACTGAGCAACCAGCACCCTGAGTACTGAGCACCCAGCACCCTGAGTACTGAGCACCCAGCACCCTGAGCACTGAGCACCCTGAGGACTGAGCACCCAGCAACCTGAGCACTGAGCACTGATCACCCTGAGCACTGAGCACCCAGAACCCCGAGCACTGAGCACCCAGCACCCTGAGGACTGAGCACCCAGCACCCTGAGCATGGAGCATCCCGAGGACTGAGCACCCAGCACCCTGAGTACTGAGCACCCAGCACCCTGAGTACTGAGCACCGAGCACCCCGAGCACTGAGCACCGGGCACCCCTAGCACTGAGCACCCAGCACCCTGAGTACTGAGCACCCAGCACCCTGAGTACTGAGCACTTAGCACTGAGCACGCTGAGCACTGAGCACCCAGCACCCTGAGCACTGAGCACCCAGCATCCTGAGCACTGAGTACTGAGCACCCAGCACCCTGAGCACTGAGCACCCAGCACCCTGAGCACTGAGCACCCAGCACCCTGAGTACTGAGGACCAAGCACCCCAAACACTGAGCACCGAGCACCCTGAGAACTGAGCACCGAGCACCCTGAGTACTGAGCACCCAGCACCATGAGTACTGAGCACCGAGCACCCAGAGTACTGAGCAACCTGAGTACTGAGCACCCAGCACCACGAGAATGAGCACCCAGCACCCTGAGTACTGAGCACCCAGCACCCTGAGCACTGAGCACTGAACACCCAGCAACCTGAGCACTGAGCACCCAGCACCCCGAGCACTGAGCACCCAGCACCCTGAGCACTGAGCACCCAGCACCCTGAGCACTGAGCACCCAGCACCCTGAGTACTGAGTACCCAGCTCCCTGAGCACTGAGCACCCAGCACCCTGAGTACTGATCACCGAGCACCCTGAGCACTGAGCACCCAGCATCCTGAGTACTGAGCACCCAGCACCCAGAGCACTGAGCACAAAGCACGCTGAGTACTGAGCACTGAGCACCCTGAGTACTGAGCACCGAGGACCCTGAGCACTGAGCACCCAGCACGCTGAGTACTGAGCACTGAGCACCCTGAGTACTGAGCACCGAGCACGCTGAGTACTGAGCATCCAGCACCCTGAGCACTGAGCAGCCAGCACCCTCAGCACTGAGCACCCAGCACCCCGAGTACTGAGCACCCAGCACCCCGAGTACTGAGCACCGAGCACCCCGAGCACTGAGCACCCAGCACCCTGAGTACTGAGCACCCAGCACCCTGAGTACTGAGCACTGAGCACCCCGAGTACTGAGCACCCAGCACCCCGAGCACTGAGCACCCAGCACCCTGAGTACTGAGAACAAATCACCCTGAGCACTGAGCACCCAGCACCCTGAGTACTGAGCCCCCAGCACCCTGAGTACTGAGCACACAGCACCCCGAGCACTGAGCGCCCAGCACCCTCAGAATGAGCACCCAGCACCCTGAGTGCTGAGAACCGAGCACCCTGAGTACTGAGCACCCAGCACCCTGAGTACTGAGCCCCCAGCACCCTGAGTACTGAGCACCCAGCACCCCGAGCACTGAGCAGCCAGCACCCCGAGAATGAGCACCCAGCACCCTCAGTACTGAGCACCCAGCACCCTGAGTACTGAGCACTAAGCACCCCGAGCACTGAGCACCCAGCACCCCGAGCACGGTGCACCCAGGACCCCGAGCACTGAGTACTGAGCACCCAGCACACTGAGTACTGAGCACCGAGCTCCCCGAGCACTGAGCACCCTGAGTACTGAGCACCCAGCACCCCGATCACTGAGCACCCAGCACCCTGAGCACTGAGCACCCAGCACCCTGAGCACTGAGCACCCAGCACCCTGAGTACTGAGCACCCAGCACGCTGAGTACTGAGCACCCAGCACCCCGAGCACTGAGCACCCAGCACCCTGAGTACTGAGCACTGAGCACCCAGCACCCCGAGCACTGAGCACCCAGCACCCTGTGTACTGAGCACTGAGCACCCTGAGAACTAAGCACCCAGCACCCTGAGGACTGAGCACCCAGGACCCTGAGCACTGAGCACTGAGCACCCCGATCACTAAGCACCCAGCACCCTGAGCATTCAGCACCCAGCTCCCCGAGCACTGAGCACCCAGCACCCTGAGCACTGATCACCCGGCACCCTGAGCACGGAGCACCCCGAGGACTTTGCCCCCAGCACCCTGAGCCCTGAGCACCGAGAACCTTGAGTACTGAGCACCGAGCTCCTCGAGCACTAAGCACCCAGCACCCTGAATACTGAGCACCCAGCACCCTGAGCACTGAGCACCCAGCACCCTGAGCACTGAGCACCCAGCACCCCGAGCACTGAGCACCCAGCACCCTATGTACTGAGCATCCAACACCCAGAGTACTGAGCACCAAGCACCCTGAGCACTGAGCACGCAGCACCCTGAGTACTGAGCACCCAGCACCCTGAGTACTGAGCACCCAGCACCCTGAGCACTGAGCACCGAGCACCCTGAGTACTGAGCACCCAGCACCCTGAGCACTGAGCACCCAGCACCCTGAGTACTGAGCACCCAGCACCCTGAGTACTGAGCACCCAGCACCCCGAGCACTGAGCACCCAGCACCCTCAGAATGAGCACCCAGCACCCTGAGTACTGAGAACCGAGCACCCTGAGTACTGAGCCCCCAGCACCCTGAGTACTGAGCCCCCAGCACCCTGATTACTGAGCACCCAGCACCCCAAGCACTGAGCACCCAGCACCCCGAGAATGAGCACCCAGCACCCTGAGTACTGAGCACCCAGCACCCTGAGTACTGAGCACTAAGCACCCAGAGCACTGAGCACCCAGCACCCCGAGCACGGAGCACCCAGGACACCGAGCACTGAGTACTGAGCACCCAGCACCCTGAGTACTGAGCACCGAGCTCCCCGAGCACTGAGCACACTGAGTACTGAGCACCCAGCACCCCGATCACTGAGCACCCAGCACCCTGAGCACTGAACACCCAGCACCCTGAGCACTGAGCACCCAGCACCCTGAGTACTGAGCACCCAGCACGCTGAGTACTGAGCACCCAGCACCCCGAGCACTGAGCACCCAGCACCCTGAGTACTGAGCACTGAGCACCCAGCACCCCGAGCACTGAGAACCCAGCACCCTGTGTACTGAGCACTGAGCACCCTGAGTACTAAGCACCCAGCACCCTGAGTACTGAGCACCCAGGACCCTGAGCACTGAGCACCGAGCACCCCGAGCACTGAGCACCCAGCACCCTGAGCACTCAGCACCCAGCTCCCCGAGCACTGAGCACCCAGCACCCTGAGGACTGAGCACCCAGCACCCTGAGCACGGAGCAACCTGAGGACTGAGCACCCAGCACCCTGAGCACTGAGCACCCAGCACCTTGAGTACTGAGCACCGAGCACCACGAGCACTAAGCACCCAGCACCCTGAGTACTGACCACACAGCACCCTGAGCACTGAGCACCCAGCACACTGAGCACTGAGCACCCAGCTCCCTGAGTACTGAACACCCAGCACCCTGAGCACTGAGCACTGAGCACCCTGCGCACTGAGTACTGAGCACTGAGCACTCTGAGCACTGAGCACCCAGCACCCCGAGTACTGAGCACCCAGCACCCCGAGCACTGAGCACCCAGCGCCCCGAGCACTGGGCACCCAACACCCCGAGCACTGAGCACTGAGCACCCTGAGCACTGAGCAGCCAGCACCCCGAGTACTGAGCACTGAGCACCCTGAGTACTGAGCACCAAGCACCCCGAGTACTGAGCAGTGAGCACCCTGAGTACTGAGCACCCAGCACCCTGAGCACTGAGCACCCAGCACCCTGAGCACTCAGCACCCAGCACCCTGAGTACTGAGCACCCAGCACCCTGAGCCCTGAGCACGCTGAGGACTGAGCACCCAGCACCCTGAGCACTGAGCAATGATCACCCTGAGCACTGAGCACCCAGCACCCCGAGCACTGAGCACCCAGCACCCTGAGTACTGAGCACCCAGCACCCTGAGCACGGAGCACCCCGAGGACTGAGCACCCAGCACCCTGAGTACTGAGCACCCAGCACCCTGAGTACTGAGCACCGAGCACCCCGAGCACTGAGCACCGGGCACCCCGAGCACTGAGCACCCACCACCCTGAGTACTGAGCACACAGCACCCTGAGTACTGAGCACTGAGCACTGAGCACCCTGAGCACTGAGCACCCAGCACCCTGAGCACTGAGCACCCAGCATCCTGAGCACTGAGTACTGAGCACCCAGCACCCTGAGCACTGAGCACCCAGCACCCTGAGCACTCAGCACCCAGCACCCTGAGTACTGAGGACCCAGCACCCCAAACACTGAGCACCGAGCACCCTGAGAACTGAGCACCAAGCACCCTGAGTACTGAGCACCCAGCACCATCAGTACTGAGGACCGAGCACCCAGAGTACTGAGCAACCTGAGTACTGAGCACCCAGCACGACGAGAATGAGCACCCAGCACCCTGAGTACTGAGCACCGAGCACCCTGAGCACTGAGCACCCAGCACCCTGAGTACTGAGCACCCAGCACCCTGAGTACTGAGCCCCCAGCACCCTGAGTACTGAGCACTGAGCCCCCAGCACCCTGAGTACTGAGCACTGAGCACCCAGCACCCCGAGCACTGAGCACCCAGCACCCTGAGCACTGAGAACCCAGCACCCGATTACTGAGCACCCAGCACCCTGAGTACTGAGCACCCAGCTCCCTGAGTACTGAGCACCCAGCACCCCGAGTACTGAGCACCCAGCACCCTGAGCACTGAGCACCCAGCACCCTGAGCACTGAGCATCCAGCTCCCTGAGTACTGAGCACCCAGCACCCCGAGTACTGAGCACCCAGCACCCTGAGCACTGAGCACCCAGTACCCTGAGCACTGAGCACCCAGCACCCTGAGCACTGAGCACCCAGCACCCTGAGTACTGAGTACCCAGCACCCTGAGCACTGAGCACCCAGCACCCTGAGTACTGATCACCGAGCACCCCGAGCACTGAGCAACCAGCACCCTGAGTACTGAGCACCCAGCACCCCGAGCACTGAGCACAAAGCACGCTGAGTACTGAGCACTGAGCACCCTGAGTACTGAGCACCGAGGACCCTGAGCACTGAGCACCCAGCACGCTGAGTACTGAGCACTGAGCACCCGGAGTACTGAGCACCGAGCACGCTGAGTACTGAGCATCCAGCACCCTGAGCACTGAGCAGCCAGCACCCTCAGCACTGAGCACCCAGCACCCTGAGTACTGAGCACTGTGCACCCAGCACCAAGAGCACTGAGCACCCAGCACCCTGAGTACTGAGCACTGAGCACCCAGTAATCCGAGCACTGAGCAGCCAGCACTCTGAGCACTGAGCACCCAGCACCCGAGTACTGATCACCCAGCACCCTGAGCACCGAGCACCCTGAGTACTGAGCACTGAGCACCCAGCACCCCGAGCACTGAGCACCCAGCACCCTGAGTACTGAGCACCCAGCACCCGAGTACTGAGCACCCAGCACCCTGAGTACTGAGCACCCAGCTCCCTGAGTACTGAGCACCCAGCACCCCGAGTACTGAGCACCCAGCACCCTGAGTACTGAGCACCCAGCACCCCGAGCACTAAGCACCCAGCACCCTGAGCACTGAGGACCCAGCACCCTGAGCACTGAGCACCCAGCACCATGAGTACTGAGCACCGAGCACCCTGAGTACTGAGCACCCAGCACCCTGAGTACTGAGCACCCAGCACACTGAGTACTGAGCACAAAGCTCCCTGAGCACTGATCACCCAGCACCCTGAGTACTGAACACCGAGTACCGTGAGTACTGAGCACCCAGCACCCTGAGCACTGAGCACCCAGCACCCTGAGTACTGAGCACTGAGCACCCAGCACCCCGAGCACTGAGCACCCAGCACCCTGTTTACTGAGCACTGAGTACCCAGTACCCCAACCACTGAGACCCAGCACCCTGAGCACTGAGCACCCAGCACCCCGAGTACTAAGCACCCAGCACCCCGAGCACTGAGCACCCAGCACCCCGAGCACTGAGCACCCAGCACCCCGAGCAATGAGCACCCAGCACCCTGAGTACTGAGCACCCAGCACCCCGAGTACTGAGCACCAAGCAACCTGAGCACCGAGCAGCCAGCACCCCGAGCACTGAGCACCCAGCACCGTGAGCACTGAGCACCCAGCACCCTGAGTACTGAGCACTGAGCACCCCGAGTACTGAGCACCCAGCACCCCGAGCACTGAGCACCTAGCACCCCGAGCACTGAGCACCCAGCACCCCGAGCACTGAGCACCCAGCACCCCGAGCACTGAGCACCCAGCACACTGAGCACTGAGCACCCAGCACCCTGAGCACTGAGCACCCAGCACCCCGAGCCCTGAGCACCCAGCACCCAGAGCACTGAGCACCCAGCACCCCGAGCACTGAGCACCCAGCACCCTGAGCACTGAGCACCCAGCACCCTGAGTACTGAGCACCCAACACCCCAAGCACTGAGCACCCTGAGTACTGAGCACCCAGCACCCCAAGCACTGAGCACCCTGAGTACTGAGCACCCAGTACCCTGAGTATTGAGCACCCAGCACCCGGAGCACTGAGCACCGAGCACCCTGAGTTCTGAGCAGCCAGCACCCTGAGCACTAAGCACCCTGAGGAATGAGCACCCAGCACCCTGAGCACTGAGCACTGATCACCCTGAGCACTGAGCACCCAGCACCCCGAGCACTGAGCACCCAGCAGCCTGAGTACTGAGCACCCAGCACCCTGAGCACGGAGCACCCCGAGGACTGAGCACCCAGCACCCTGAGTACTGAGCACCCAGCACCCTGAGTACTGAGCACCGAGCACCCCGAGCACTGAGCACCGGGCACCCCGAGCACTGAGCACCCAGCACCCTGAGTACTGAGCACTGAGCACTGAGCACCCTGAGCACTGAGCACCCAGCACCCTGAGCACTGAGCACCCAGCATCCTGAGCACTGAGTACTGAGCACCCTGCACCCTGAGCACTGAGCACCCAGCACCCTGAGCACTGAGCACCCAGCACCCTGAGTACTGAGGACCCAGCACCCCAAACACTGAGCACCAAGCACCCTGAGAACTGAGCACCGAGCACCCTGAGTACTGAGCACCCAGCACCATGAGTACTGAGCAACGAGCACCCAGAGTACTGAGCAACCTGAGTACTGAGCACCCAGCACCCCGAGAATGAGCACCCAGCACCATGAGTACTGAGCACCGAGCACCCTGAGCACTGAGCACCCAGCACCCTGAGTACTGAGTACCAAGCACCCTGAGTACTGAGCACCCAGCACCCTGAGTACTGAGCACCCAGCACCCTGAGTTCTGAGCACCCAGCACCCTGAGCACTGAGCACACTGAGTACTGAGCACCCAGCACCCTGAGCACTGAGGACCCAGAACTCTGAGTACTGAGCACCCAGCACTCTGAGCAATGAGGACCCAGCACCCCGAGCACTGAGCACCCAGCACCCTGAGTACTGAGCACCCAGCACCCCGAGCACTGAGCACCGGGCACCCCGAGCACTGAGCACCCAGTACCCTGAGTACTGAGCACCCAGCACCCTGAGTACTGAGCACTGAGCACTGAGCACCCTGAGCACTGAGCACCCAGCACCCTGAGCACTGAGCACCCAGCATCCTGAGCACTGAGTACTGAGCACCCAGCACCCTGAGCACTGAGCACCCAGCATCCTGAGCACTGAGTACTGAGCACCCAGCACCCTGAGCACTGAGCACCCAGCATCCTGAGCACTGAGTACTGAGCACCCAGCACCCTGAGTACTGAGGACCCAGCACCCCAAACACTGAGCACTGAGCACCCTGAGAACTGAGCACCGAGCACCCTGAGTACTGAGCACCCACCACCATGAGTACTGAGCACCGAGCACTCAGAGTACTGAGCAACCTGAGTACTGAGCACCCAGCACCCCGAGAATGAGCACCCAGCACGCCGAGAATGAGCACCCAGCACCCTGAGTACTGAGCACCCAGCACCCTGAGTACTGAGCACTAAGCACCCAGAGCACTGAGCACCCAGCACCCCGAGCACGGAGCACCCGGGACCCCGAGCACTGAGTACTGAGCACCCAGCACACTGAGTACTGAGCACCGAGCTCCCCGAGCACTGAGCACCCTGAGTACTGAGTACCCAGCACCCCGATCACTGAGCACCCAGCACCCTGAGCACTGAGCACCCAGCACCCTGAGCACTGAGCACCCAGCACCCTGAGTACTGAGCACCCAGCACGCTGAGTACTGAGCACCCAGCACCCCGAGCACTGAGCACCCAGCACCCTGAGTACTGAGCACTGAGCACCCAGCACCCCGAGCACTGAGCACCCAGCACCCTGTGTACTGAGCACTGAGCATCCTGCGAACTAAGCACCCAGCACCCTGAGTACTGAGCACCCAGGACCCTGAGCACTGAGCACTGAGCACCCCGATCACTGAGCACCCAGCACCCTGAGCAGTCAGCACCCAGCTCCCCGAGCACTGAGCACCCAGCACCCTGACCACTGAGCACCCAGCACCCTGAGCACGGAGCACCCCGAGGACTGAGCACCCGGCACCCTGAGCACTGAGCACCCACAACCTTGAGTACTGAGCACCGAGCACCTCGAGCACAAAGCACCCAGCACCCTGAGCACTGAGCACCCAGCACCCTGAGCACTGAGCACCCAGCACCCTGAGCACTGAGCACCCAGCACCCTGAGTACTGAGCACCCAACACCCAGAGTACTGAGCACCCAGCACCCTGAGCAGTGAGCACCCAGCACCCTGAGTACTGAGCACCCAGCACCCTGAGTACTGAACACCCAGCACACTGAGCACTGAGCACTGAGCACCCTGAGCACTGAGCACTGAGAACCCTGAGCACTGAGCACACAGCACCCCGAGTACTGAGCACTGAGCACCCTGAGCACTGAGTACTGAGCACTGAGCACCCTGAGCACTGAGCACCCAGCACCCCGAGTACTGAGCACCCAGCACCCCGAGCACTGAGCACCCAGCGCCCCGAGCACTGAGCACCCAGCACCCCGAGCACTGAGCACTGAGCACCCTGAGCACTGAGCACACAGCACCCCGAGTACTGAGCACTGAGCATCCTGAGTACTGAGCACCAAACACCCCGAGTACTGAGAACTGAGCACCCTGAGTACTGAGCACCCAACACCCTGAGCACTGAGCAACCAGCACCCTGAGTACTGAGCACCCAGCACCCTGAGTACTGAGCACCCAGCACCCTGAGCACTGAGCACCCTGAGGACTGAGCACCCAGCAACCTGAGCACTGAGCACTGATCACCCTGAGCACTGAGCACCCAGAACCCCGAGCACTGAGCACCCAGCACCCTGAGGACTGAGCACCCAGCACCCTGAGCATGGAGCATCCCGAGGACTGAGCACCCAGCACCCTGAGTACTGAGCACCCAGCACCCTGAGTACTGAGCACCGAGCACCCCGAGCACTGAGCACCGGGCACCCCTAGCACTGAGCACCCAGCACCCTGAGTACTGAGCACCCAGCACCCTGAGTACTGAGCACTTAGCACTGAGCACGCTGAGCACTGAGCACCCAGCACCCTGAGCACTGAGCACCCAGCATCCTGAGCACTGAGTACTGAGCACCCAGCACCCTGAGCACTGAGCACCCAGCACCCTGAGCACTGAGCACCCAGCACCCTGAGTACTGAGGACCAAGCACCCCAAACACTGAGCACCGAGCACCCTGAGAACTGAGCACCGAGCACCCTGAGTACTGAGCACCCAGCACCATGAGTACTGAGCACCGAGCACCCAGAGTACTGAGCAACCTGAGTACTGAGCACCCAGCACCACGAGAATGAGCACCCAGCACCCTGAGTACTGAGCACCCAGCACCCTGAGCACTGAGCACTGAACACCCAGCAACCTGAGCACTGAGCACCCAGCACCCCGAGCACTGAGCACCCAGCACCCTGAGCACTGAGCACCCAGCACCCTGAGCACTGAGCACCCAGCACCCTGAGTACTGAGTACCCAGCTCCCTGAGCACTGAGCACCCAGCACCCTGAGTACTGATCACCGAGCACCCTGAGCACTGAGCACCCAGCATCCTGAGTACTGAGCACCCAGCACCCAGAGCACTGAGCACAAAGCACGCTGAGTACTGAGCACTGAGCACCCTGAGTACTGAGCACCGAGGACTCTGAGCACTGAGCACCCAGCACGCTGAGTACTGAGCACTGAGCACCCTGAGTACTGAGCACCGAGCACGCTGAGTACTGAGCATCCAGCACCCTGAGCACTGAGCAGCCAGCACCCTCAGCACTGAGCACCCAGCACCCCGAGTACTGAGCACCCAGCACCCCGAGTACTGAGCACCGAGCACCCCGAGCACTGAGCACCCAGCACCCTGAGTACTGAGCACCCAGCACCCTGAGTACTGAGCACTGAGCACCCCGAGTACTGAGCACCCAGCACCCCGAGCACTGAGCACCCAGCACCCTGAGTACTGAGAACAAATCACCCTGAGCACTGAGCACCCAGCACCCTGAGTACTGAGCCCCCAGCACCCTGAGTACTGAGCACACAGCACCCCGAGCACTGAGCGCCCAGCACCCTCAGAATGAGCACCCAGCACCCTGAGTGCTGAGAACCGAGCACCCTGAGTACTGAGCACCCAGCACCCTGAGTACTGAGCCCCCAGCACCCTGAGTACTGAGCACCCAGCACCCCGAGCACTGAGCAGCCAGCACCCCGAGAATGAGCACCCAGCACCCTCAGTACTGAGCACCCAGCACCCTGAGTACTGAGCACTAAGCACCCCGAGCACTGAGCACCCAGCACCCCGAGCACGGTGCACCCAGGACCCCGAGCACTGAGTACTGAGCACCCAGCACACTGAGTACTGAGCACCGAGCTCCCCGAGCACTGAGCACCCTGAGTACTGAGCACCCAGCACCCCGATCACTGAGCACCCAGCACCCTGAGCACTGAGCACCCAGCACCCTGAGCACTGAGCACCCAGCACCCTGAGTACTGAGCACCCAGCACGCTGAGTACTGAGCACCCAGCACCCCGAGCACTGAGCACCCAGCACCCTGAGTACTGAGCACTGAGCACCCAGCACCCCGAGCACTGAGCACCCAGCACCCTGTGTACTGAGCACTGAGCACCCTGAGAACTAAGCACCCAGCACCCTGAGGACTGAGCACCCAGGACCCTGAGCACTGAGCACTGAGCACCCCGATCACTAAGCACCCAGCACCCTGAGCATTCAGCACCCAGCTCCCCGAGCACTGAGCACCCAGCACCCTGAGCACTGATCACCCGGCACCCTGAGCACGGAGCACCCCGAGGACTTTGCCCCCAGCACCCTGAGCCCTGAGCACCGAGAACCTTGAGTACTGAGCACCGAGCTCCTCGAGCACTAAGCACCCAGCACCCTGAATACTGAGCACCCAGCACCCTGAGCACTGAGCACCCAGCACCCTGAGCACTGAGCACCCAGCACCCCGAGCACTGAGCACCCAGCACCCTATGTACTGAGCATCCAACACCCAGAGTACTGAGCACCAAGCACCCTGAGCACTGAGCACGCAGCACCCTGAGTACTGAGCACCCAGCACCCTGAGTACTGAGCACCCAGCACCCTGAGCACTGAGCACCGAGCACCCTGAGTACTGAGCACCCAGCACCCTGAGCACTGAGCACCCAGCACCCTGAGTACTGAGCACCCAGCACCCTGAGTACTGAGCACCCAGCACCCCGAGCACTGAGCACCCAGCACCCTCAGAATGAGCACCCAGCACCCTGAGTACTGAGAACCGAGCACCCTGAGTACTGAGCCCCCAGCACCCTGAGTACTGAGCCCCCAGCACCCTGATTACTGAGCACCCAGCACCCCAAGCACTGAGCACCCAGCACCCCGAGAATGAGCACCCAGCACCCTGAGTACTGAGCACCCAGCACCCTGAGTACTGAGCACTAAGCACCCAGAGCACTGAGCACCCAGCACCCCGAGCACGGAGCACCCAGGACACCGAGCACTGAGTACTGAGCACCCAGCACCCTGAGTACTGAGCACCGAGCTCCCCGAGCACTGAGCACACTGAGTACTGAGCACCCAGCACCCCGATCACTGAGCACCCAGCACCCTGAGCACTGAACACCCAGCACCCTGAGCACTGAGCACCCAGCACCCTGAGTACTGAGCACCCAGCACGCTGAGTACTGAGCACCCAGCACCCCGAGCACTGAGCACCCAGCACCCTGAGTACTGAGCACTGAGCACCCAGCACCCCGAGCACTGAGAACCCAGCACCCTGTGTACTGAGCACTGAGCACCCTGAGTACTAAGCACCCAGCACCCTGAGTACTGAGCACCCAGGACCCTGAGCACTGAGCACCGAGCACCCCGAGCACTGAGCACCCAGCACCCTGAGCACTCAGCACCCAGCTCCCCGAGCACTGAGCACCCAGCACCCTGAGGACTGAGCACCCAGCACCCTGAGCACGGAGCAACCTGAGGACTGAGCACCCAGCACCCTGAGCACTGAGCACCCAGCACCTTGAGTACTGAGCACCGAGCACCACGAGCACTAAGCACCCAGCACCCTGAGTACTGACCACACAGCACCCTGAGCACTGAGCACCCAGCACACTGAGCACTGAGCACCCAGCTCCCTGAGTACTGAACACCCAGCACCCTGAGCACTGAGCACTGAGCACCCTGAGCACTGAGTACTGAGCACTGAGCACTCTGAGCACTGAGCACCCAGCACCCCGAGTACTGAGCACCCAGCACCCCGAGCACTGAGCACCCAGCGCCCCGAGCACTGGGCACCCAACACCCCGAGCACTGAGCACTGAGCACCCTGAGCACTGAGCAGCCAGCACCCCGAGTACTGAGCACTGAGCACCCTGAGTACTGAGCACCAAGCACCCCGAGTACTGAGCAGTGAGCACCCTGAGTACTGAGCACCCAGCACCCTGAGCACTGAGCACCCAGCACCCTGAGCACTCAGCACCCAGCACCCTGAGTACTGAGCACCCAGCACCCTGAGCCCTGAGCACCCTGAGGACTGAGCACCCAGCACCCTGAGCACTGAGCAATGATCACCCTGAGCACTGAGCACCCAGCACCCCGAGCACTGAGCACCCAGCACCCTGAGTACTGAGCACCCAGCACCCTGAGCACGGAGCACCCCGAGGACTGAGCACCCAGCACCCTGAGTACTGAGCACCCAGCACCCTGAGTACTGAGCACCGAGCACCCCGAGCACTGAGCACCGGGCACCCCGAGCACTGAGCACCCACCACCCTGAGTACTGAGCACACAGCACCCTGAGTACTGAGCACTGAGCACTGAGCACCCTGAGCACTGAGCACCCAGCACCCTGAGCACTGAGCACCCAGCATCCTGAGCACTGAGTACTGAGCACCCAGCACCCTGAGCACTGAGCACCCAGCACCCTGAGCACTGAGCACCCAGCACCCTGAGTACTGAGGACCCAGCACCCCAAACACTGAGCACCGAGCACCCTGAGAACTGAGCACCAAGCACCCTGAGTACTGAGCACCCAGCACCATCAGTACTGAGGACCGAGCACCCAGAGTACTGAGCAACCTGAGTACTGAGCACCCAGCACGACGAGAATGAGCACCCAGCACCCTGAGTACTGAGCACCGAGCACCCTGAGCACTGAGCACCCAGCACCCTGAGTACTGAGCACCCAGCACCCTGAGTACTGAGCCCCCAGCACCCTGAGTACTGAGCACTGAGCCCCCAGCACCCTGAGTACTGAGCACTGAGCACCCAGCACCCCGAGCACTGAGCACCCAGCACCCTGAGCACTGAGAACCCAGCACCCGATTACTGAGCACCCAGCACCCTGAGTACTGAGCACCCAGCTCCCTGAGTACTGAGCACCCAGCACCCCGAGTACTGAGCACCCAGCACCCTGAGCACTGAGCACCCAGCACCCTGAGCACTGAGCATCCAGCTCCCTGAGTACTGAGCACCCAGCACCCCGAGTACTGAGCACCCAGCACCCTGAGCACTGAGCACCCAGTACCCTGAGCACTGAGCACCCAGCACCCTGAGCACTGAGCACCCAGCACCCTGAGTACTGAGTACCCAGCACCCTGAGCACTGAGCACCCAGCACCCTGAGTACTGATCACCGAGCACCCCGAGCACTGTGCAACCAGCACCCTGAGTACTGAGCACCCAGCACCCCGAGCACTGAGCACAAAGCACGCTGAGTACTGAGCACTGAGCACCCTGAGTACTGAGCACCGAGGACCCTGAGCACTGAGCACCCAGCACGCTGAGTACTGAGCACTGAGCACCCGGAGTACTGAGCACCGAGCACGCTGAGTACTGAGCATCCAGCACCCTGAGCACTGAGCAGCCAGCACCCTCAGCACTGAGCACCCAGCACCCTGAGTACTGAGCACTGTGCACCCAGCACCAAGAGCACTGAGCACCCAGCACCCTGAGTACTGAGCACTGAGCACCCAGTAATCCGAGCACTGAGCAGCCAGCACTCTGAGCACTGAGCACCCAGCACCCGAGTACTGATCACCCAGCACCCTGAGCACTGAGCACCCAGCACCCTGAGCACTGAGCACCCAGCACCCTGAGCACTGAGCACCCAGCACCCTGAGTAGCGAGCACCCAACGTACTGAGCACGGAGCACCCCGAGCACTGAGCACCCAGCACCCTGAGTACTGAGCACCGAGCACCCCGAGCACTGAGCATCCAGCACCCTGAGTACTGAGCTCCGAGCACCCCGAGCACTGAGCACCCAGCGCCCCGAGCACTGAGTACCCAGAACCCTGAGCACTGAGCACCCAGCACCCTGAGCACTGAGCACCCAGAACCCTGAGTACTGAGCACCCAGCACCCCGAGTACTAAGCACCAAGCACCCTGAGCACTGAGCACCCAGCACCCTGAGCTCTGAGCAACCAGCACCCTGAGTACTGAGCACCCAGCACCCCGAGCACTGAGCACCCAGCACCCTGAGTACTGAGCACCCAGCACCCTGAGCACTGAGCACCGAGCACGCTGAGCACTGAGCACCCAGCACCCTGAGTACTGAACACCCAGCACCCTGAGCACTGAGCACCGAGCACCCTGAGCACTGAGCACCCAGCACCCTGAGCACTGAGCACCCTGAGTACTGAGCACTGAGCACCCTGAGTACTGAGCATTGAGCACCCTGAGTACTGAGCACCCCGCACCCTGAGTACTGAGCACCCAGCACCCTGAGCACTGAGTACCCAGCACCCTGAGCACTGAGCACCCAGCACCCTGAGCACTGAGCACCCAGCACCCTGAGCACTGAGCACCCAGCACCCTGAGTACTGAGCACTGTGCACCCAGCACCCCGAGCACTGAGCACCCAGCACCCTGAGTACTGAGCACTGAGCACCCAGCACCCCGAGCACTGAGCACCCAGCACCCGAGTACTGATCACCCAGCACCCTGAGTACTGAGCACCCAGCACCCTGAGTACTGAGCACCCAGCACCCCGAGTACTGAGCACCCAGCACCCTGAGCACTGAGCACCCAGCACCCCGAGCACTGAGCACCCAGCACCCCGAGCACTGCGCACCCAGCACCCTGAGTACTGAGCACCCAGCACCCTGAGCACTGAGCACCCAGCACCCTGAGCAATGAGCACATAGCACCCTGAGCACTGAGCACCCAGCACCCTGAGCACTGAGCACCCAGCACCCTGAGTACTGACCACTGAGCACCCAGCACCCCGAGCACTGAGCCCCCAGCACCCTGAGTACTGAGCACTGAGCACCCAGCACCCCGAGCACTGAGCACCCAGCACCCTGAGCACTGAGAACCCAGCACCCGAGTACTGAGCACCCAGCACCCTGAGTACTGAGCACCCAGCTCCCTGAGTACTGAGCACCCAGCACCCCGAGTACTGAGCACCCAGCACCCTGAGCACTGAGCACTGTGCACCCAGCACCCCGAGCACTGAGCACTGTGCACCCAGCACCCCGAGCACTGAGCACCCAGCACCCTGAGTACTGAGCACTGAGCACCCAGCACCCCGAGCACTGAGCACCCAGCACCCGAGTACTGATCACCCAGCACCCTGAGTACTGAGCACCGAGCACCCTGAGTACTGAGCACCCAGCACCCCGAGTACTGAGCACCCAGCACCCTGAGCACTGAGCACCCAGCACCCTGAGCACTGATCACCCAGCACCCCGAGCACTGCGCACCCAGCACCCTGACTACTGAGCACCCAGCACCCTGAGCACTGAGCACCCAGCACCCTGAGCACTGAGCACCCAGCACCCTGAGCACTGAGCATCCAGCACCCTGAGCACTGAGCACCCAGCACCCTGAGTACTGACCAGTGAGCACCCAGCACCCCGAGCACTGAGCCCCCAGCACCCTGAGTACTGAGCACTGAGCACCCAGCACCCCGAGCACTGAGCACCCAGCACCATGAGCACTGAGAACCCAGCACCCGAGTACTGAGCACCCAGCACCCTGAGTACTGAGCACCCAGCTCCCTGAGTACTGAGCACCCAGCACCCCGACTAATGAGCACCCAGCACCCTGAGTACTGAGCACCCAGCACCCTGAGCACTGAGCACCCAGCACCCTGAGCACTGAGCACCCAGCACCCTGAGTACTGAGCACCCAGCACCCTGAGTAGTAAGCACAGAGCACCCTGTGCACTGAGCACCCAGCACCCTGAGCACTGAGCACCCAGCACCCTGAGTACTGAGCACCCAGCACCCTGAGCACTGAGCACCCAGCACCCTGAGTACTGAGCACCCAGCACCCTGAGCACTGAGCACTGAACACCCTGAGCACTGAGCACCCAGCACCCTGAGGACTGAGCACCCAGCACCCCGAGCACTGAGCACCCAGCACCCTGAGCACTGAGCACTCTGAGTACTGAGCACTGAGCACCCTGAGTACTGAGCACTGAGCACCCTGAGTACTGAGCACCCAGGACCCTGAGTACTGAGCACCCAGCACCCCGAGCACTGAGTACCCAGCACCCTGAGCACTGAGCACCCAGCACCCTGAGCACTGAGCACCCAGCAACCTGAGCACTGAGCACCCAGCACCATGAGCACTGAGCACCCAGCACCCTGAGTACTGAGCACTGTGCACCCAGCACCAAGAGCACTGAGCACCCAGCACCCTGAGTACTGAGCACTGAGCACCCAGCACCCCGAGCACTGAGCACCCCGCACTCTGAGCACTGAGCACCCAGCACCCGAGTACTGATCACCCAGCACCCTGAGTACTGAGCACCCAGCACCACGAGTACTGAGCATGCAGCACCCTGAGCACTGAGCACCCAGCACCCTGAGCACTGAGCACCCAGCACCCCGAGCACTGCCCACCCGGCACCCTGAGTACTGAGCACCCAGCACCCTGAGCACTGAGCACCCAGCACCCTGAGCACTGAGCACCCAGCACCCTGAGTAGTGAGCACCCAACGTACTGAGCACCGAGCACCCCGAGCACTGAGCACCCAGCACCCTGAGTACTGA
This sequence comes from Microtus oregoni, assembly GCF_018167655.1. Classification (NCBI taxonomy): domain Eukaryota; kingdom Metazoa; phylum Chordata; class Mammalia; order Rodentia; family Cricetidae; genus Microtus; species Microtus oregoni. The sequence continues at coordinate 32,481 of NW_024544765.1, forward strand.
GCACCGAGCACCCCGAGCACTGAGCACCCAGCACACTGAGTACTGAGCTCCAAGCACCCCGAGCACTGAGCATCCAGCGCCCCGAGCACTGAGCACCCAGAACCCTGAGCACTGAGCACCCAGCACCCTGAGCACTGAGCACCCAGCACCCCGAGCACTGAGCACCTAGCACACTGAGTACTGAGCACCCAGCACCCTGAGTACTGAGCACCCAGCACCCTGAGCACTGAGCACCCAGCACCCTGAGTACTGAGCACCCAACACCCCAAGCACTGAGGACCCTGAGTACTGAGCACCCAGCACCCCAAGCACTGAGCACCCTGAGTACTGAGCACCCAACACCCTGAGTACTGAGCACCCAGCACCCCAAGCACTGAGCACCCTGAGTACTGAGCACCCAGTACCCTCAGCACTGAACACACAGCACCCTGAGTACTGAGCACCCCGAGCACTGAGCACCCAGCATACTGAGTACTGAGCACACAGCACCCTGAGTACTGAGCATCCAGCACCCCGAGCACTGAGCACCCAGCACCCTGAGTACTGAGCATCCAGCACCCCGAGCACTGAGCACCCAGCACCCTGAGTATGAGCACTGAGCACCCAGCACCCTGAGCACTGAGCACCCCGCACACTGTGTACTGAGCACTGAGTACCCAGCACCCCGAGCACTGAGCACCCAGCACCCTGAGCACTGAGCACCCTGAGTACTGAGCACCCAGCACCCTGAGCAATGAGTACCCAGCACCCCGAGCACTGAGCACCCAGCACCCAGAGCACTGAGCACTGAGCACCCTGAGTACTGGGCACCCAGCACCCCGAGCACTGAGCACCGAGCACCCTGAGCACTGAGCATCCAGCACCATGAGTACTAAGCACCCAGCACCCTGAGTACTAAGCACCCAGCACCCTGAGTACTGAGCACCGAGCACCCTGAGTACTGAGCACCGAGCACCCCGAGTACTGAGCACCCAGGACCCCGAGCACTGAGTACCCAGCACCCTGAGCACTGAGCACGGAGCACCCCGAGCACTGAGCAACCAGCACCCTGAGCACTGAGCACCCAGCATCCCGAGCACTGAGCACCCAGCACCCCGAGCACCGAGCACCCCGAGCACCGAGCAACCTGAGTACTAAGCACCGAGCACCCTGAGCACTGAGCACCCAGCACCCTGAGCACTGAGCACCCAGCACCCTGAGTAATGAGCAGACAGCACCCTGAGCACTGAGCACCCAGCACCCTGAGTAGCGAGCACCCAACGTACTGAGCACCGAGCACCCCGAGCACTGAGCACCCAGCACCCTGAGTACTGAGCACCGAGCACCCCGAGCACTGAGCACCCAGTACACTGAGTACTGAGCTCCGAGCACACCGAGCACTGAGCACCCAGCGCCCCGAGCACTGAGCACCCAGAACACTGAGCACTGAGCACCGAGCACCCTGAGCACTGAGCACCCAGCACCCTGAGTACTGAGCACCCAGCACCCTGAGCACTGAGCACCGAGCACCCTGAGCACTGAGCACCCAGAACCCTGAGCACTGAGCACCCTGAGTACTGAGCACTGAGCACCCTGAGTAGTGAGCACTGAGCACCCTGAGTACTGAGCACAAAGCACAATGAGTACTGAGCACCCAGCTTCCCGAGCACTGAGTACCCAGCACCCTGAGCACTGAGCACCCAGCATTCTGAGCACTGAGCACCCAGCACCCTGAGCACTGAGCACCCAGCACCCTGAGCACTGAGCACCCAGCACCCTGAGTACTGAGCACTGTGCACCCAGCACCCCGAGCACTGAGCACCCAGCACCCTGAGTACTGAGCACTGAGCACCCAGCACCCCGAGCACTGAGCACCCAGCACCCGAGTACTGATCACCCAGCACCCTGAGAACTGAGCACCCAGCACCCTGAGTACTGAGCACCCAGCACCCCGAGTACTGAGCACCCAGCACCCTGAGCACTGAGCACCCAGCACCCTGAGCACTGAGCACCCAGCACCCCGAGCACTGCGCACCCAGCACCCTGAGTACTGAGCACCCAGCACCCTGAGCACTGAGCACCCAGCACCCTGAGCACTGAGCACCCAGCACCCTGAGCACTGAGCACCCAGCACCCTGAGCACTGAGCACCCAGCACCCTGAGTACTGAGCACTGAGCACCCAGCACCCCGAGCACTGAGCCCCCAGCACCCTGAGTACTGAACACTGAGCACCCAGCACCCCGAGCACTGAGCACCCAGCACCCTGAGCACTGAGCACCCAGCAGCCGAGTACTGAGCACCCAGCACCCTGAGCACTGAGCACCCAGCACCCTGAGTACTGAGCACCCAGCACGCTGAGTACTGAGCACCCAGCACCCCGAGCACTGAGCACCCAGCACCCTGAGTACTGAGCACTGAGCACCCAGCACCCCGAGCACTGAGCACCCAGCACCCTGTGTACTGAGCACTGAGCACCCTGAGAACTAAGCACCCAGCACCCTGAGGACTGAGCACCCAGGACCCTGAGCACTGAGCACTGAGCACCCCGATCACTAAGCACCCAGCACCCTGAGCATTCAGCACCCAGCTCCCCGAGCACTGAGCACCCAGCACCCTGAGCACTGATCACCCGGCACCCTGAGCACGGAGCACCCCGAGGACTTTGCCCCCAGCACCCTGAGCCCTGAGCACCGAGAACCTTGAGTACTGAGCACCGAGCTCCTCGAGCACTAAGCACCCAGCACCCTGAATACTGAGCACCCAGCACCCTGAGCACTGAGCACCCAGCACCCTGAGCACTGAGCACCCAGCACCCTGAGTACTGAGCACCCAGCACCCTGAGCACTGAGCACCCAGCACCCTGAGCACTGAGCACCCAGCACCCTGAGTACTGAGCACCCAGCACCCTGAGTACTGAGCACCCAGCACCCCGAGCACTGAGCACCCAGCACCCTCAGAATGAGCACCCAGCACCCTGAGTACTGAGAACCGAGCACCCTGAGTACTGAGCACCCAGCACCCCGAGCACTGAGCACCCAGCACCCTCAGAATGAGCACCCAGCACCCTGAGTACTGAGAACCGAGCACCCTGAGTACTGAGCACCCAGCACCCTGAGCACTGAGCACCCAGCACCCTGAGTACTGAGCACCCAGCACCCTGAGTACTGAGCACCCAGCACCCCCGAGCACTGAGCACCCAGCACCCTCAGAATGAGCACCCAGCACCCTGAGTACTGAGAACCGAGCACCCTGAGTACTGAGCCCCCAGCACCCTGAGTACTGAGCCCCCAGCACCCTGATTACTGAGCACCCAGCACCCCAAGCACTGAGCACCCAGCACCCCGAGAATGATCACCCAGCACCCTGAGTACTGAGCACCCAGCACCCTGAGTACTGAGCACTAAGCACCCAGAGCACTGAGCACCCAGCACCCCGAGCACGGAGCACCCAGGACACCGAGCACTGAGTACTGAGCACCCAGCACCCTGAGTACTGAGCACCGAGCTCCCCGAGCACTGAGCACACTGAGTACTGAGCACCCAGCACCCCGATCACTGAGCACCCAGCACCCTGAGCACTGAACACCCAGCACCCTGAGCACTGAGCACCCAGCACCCTGAGTACTGAGCACCCAGCACGCTGAGTACTGAGCACCCAGCACCCCGAGCACTGAGCACCCAGCACCCTGAGTACTGAGCACTGAGCACCCAGCACCCCGAGCACTGAGAACCCAGCACCCTGTGTACTGAGCACTGAGCACCCTGAGTACTAAGCACCCAGCACCCTGAGTACTGAGCACCCAGGACCCTGAGCACTGAGCACCGAGCACCCCGAGCACTGAGCACCCAGCACCCTGAGCACTCAGCACCCAGCTCCCCGAGCACTGAGCACCCAGCACCCTGAGGACTGAGCACCCAGCACCCTGAGCACGGAGCAACCTGAGGACTGAGCACCCAGCACCCTGAGCACTGAGCACCCAGCACCTTGAGTACTGAGCACCGAGCACCACGAGCACTAAGCACCCAGCACCCTGAGTACTGACCACACAGCACCCTGAGCACTGAGCACCCAGCACACTGAGCACTGAGCACCCAGCTCCCTGAGTACTGAACACCCAGCACCCTGAGCACTGAGCACTGAGCACCCTGAGCACTGAGTACTGAGCACTGAGCACTCTGAGCACTGAGCACCCAGCACCCCGAGTACTGAGCACCCAGCACCCCGAGCACTGAGCACCCAGCGCCCCGAGCACTGGGCACCCAACACCCCGAGCACTGAGCACTGAGCACCCTGAGCACTGAGCAGCCAGCACACCGAGTACTGAGCACTGAGCACCCCGAGTACTGAGCAGTGAGCACCCTGAGTACTGAGCACCCAGCACCCTGAGCACTGAGCACCCAGCACCCTGAGCACTCAGCACCCAGCACCCTGAGTACTGAGCACCCAGCACCCTGAGCCCTGAGCACCCTGAGGACTGAGCACCCAGCACCCTGAGCACTGAGCAATGATCACCCTGAGCACTGAGCACCCAGCACCCCGAGCACTGAGCACCCAGCACCCTGAGTACTGAGCACCCAGCACCCTGAGCACGGAGCACCCCGAGGACTGAGCACCCAGCACCCTGAGTACTGAGCACCCAGCACCCTGAGTACTGAGCACCGAGCACCCCGAGCACTGAGCACCGGGCACCCCGAGCACTGAGCACCCACCACCCTGAGTACTGAGCACACAGCACCCTGAGTACTGAGCACTGAGCACTGAGCACCCTGAGCACTGAGCACCCAGCACCCTGAGCACTGAGCACCCAGCATCCTGAGCACTGAGTACTGAGCACCCAGCACCCTGAGCACTGAGCACCCAGCACCCTGAGCACTGAGCACCCAGCACCCTGAGTACTGAGGACCCAGCACCCCAAACACTGAGCACCGAGCACCCTGAGAACTGAGCACCAAGCACCCTGAGTACTGAGCACCCAGCACCATCAGTACTGAGGACCGAGCACCCAGAGTACTGAGCAACCTGAGTACTGAGCACCCAGCACGACGAGAATGAGCACCCAGCACCCTGAGTACTGAGCACCGAGCACCCTGAGCACTGAGCACCCAGCACCCTGAGTACTGAGCACCCAGCACCCTGAGTACTGAGCCCCCAGCACCCTGAGTACTGAGCACTGAGCACCCAGCACCCTGAGCACTGAGCACCCCGCACACTGTGTACTGAGCACTGAGTACCCAGCACCCCGAGCTCTGAGCACCCAGCACCCTGAGCACTGAGCACCCTGAGTACTGAGCACCCAGCACCCTGAGCAATGAGTACCCAGCACCCCGAGCACTGAGCACCCAGCACCCAGAGCACTGAGCACTGAGCACCCTGAGTACTGAGCACCCAGCACCCCGAGCACTGAGCACCGAGCACCCTGAGCACTGAGCATCCAGCACCATGAGTACTAAGCACCCAGCACCCTGAGTACTAAGCACCCAGCACCCTGAGTACTGAGCACCGAGCACCCTGAGTACTGAGCACCGAGCACCCCGAGTACTGAGCACCCAGGAACCCGAGCACTGAGTACCCAGCACCCTGAGCACTGAGCACGGAGCACCCCGAGCACTGAGCAACCAGCACCCTGAGCACTGAGCACCCAGCATCCCGAGCACTGAGCACCCAGCACCCCGAGCACCGAGCACCCCGAGCACCGAGCAACCTGAGTACTAAGCACCGAGCACCCTGAGCACTGAGCACCCAGCACCCTGAGCACTGAGCACCCAGCACCCTGAGTAATGAGCAGACAGCACCCTGAGCACTGAGCACCCAGCACCCTGAGTAGCGAGCACCCAACGTACTGAGCACCGAGCACCCCGAGCACTGAGCACCCAGCACCCTGAGTACTGAGCACCGAGCACCCCGAGCACTGAGCACCCAGTACACTGAGTACTGAGCTCCGAGCACACCGAGCACTGAGCACCCAGCGCCCCGAGCACTGAGCACCCAGAACACTGAGCACTGAGCACCGAGCACCCTGAGCACTGAGCACCCAGCACCCTGAGTACTGAGCACCCAGCACCCTGAGCACTGAGCACCGAGCACCCTGAGCACTGAGCACCCAGAACCCTGAGTACTGAGCACCCTGAGTACTGAGCACTGAGCACCCTGAGTACTGAGCACTGAGCACCCTGAGTACTGAGCACAAAGCACAATGAGTACTGAGCACCCAGCTTCCCGAGCACTGAGTACCCAGCACCCTGAGCACTGAGCACCCTGCATTCTGAGCACTGAGCACCCAGCACCCTGAGCACTGAGCACCCAGCACCCTGAGCACTGAGCACCCAGCACCCTGAGTACTGAGCACTGTGCACCCAGCACCCCGAGCACTGAGCACCCAGCACCCTGAGTACTGAGCACTGAGCACCCAGCACCCCGAGCACTGAGCACCCAGCACCCGAGTACTGATCACCCAGCACCCTGAGAACTGAGCACCCAGCACCCTGAGTACTGAGCACCCAGCACCCCGAGTACTGAGCACCCAGCACCCTGAGCACTGAGCACCCAGCACCCTGAGCACTGAGCACCCAGCACCCCGAGCACTGCGCACCCAGCACCCTGAGTACTGAGCACCCAGCACCCTGAGCACTGAGCACCCAGCACCCTGAGCACTGAGCACCCAGCACCCTGAGCACTGAGCACCCAGCACCCTGAGCACTGAGCACCCAGCACCCTGAGTACTGAGCACTGAGCACCCAGCACCCCGAGCACTGAGCCCCCAGCACCCTGAGTACTGAGCACTGAGCACCCAGCACCCCGAGCACTGAGCACCCAGCACCCTGAGCACTGAGCACCCAGCAGCCGAGTACTGAGCACCCAGCACCCTGAGTACTGAGCACCGAGCTCACTGAGTACTGAGCAAACAGCACCCCGAGTATTGCGCACCCAGCACCCTGAGTACTGAGCACCCAGCACCCTGAGCACTGAGCACCCAGCACCCTGAGCACTGAGCACCCAGCACCCTGAGTACTAAGCACCGAGCACCCTGAGCACTGAGCACCCAGCACCCTGAGCACTGAGCACCCAGCACCCTGAGTACTGAGCACCCAGCACCCCGAGCACTGAGCACCCAGCACCCTGAGTACTGAGCACCCAGCACCCTGAGCACTGAGCACCGAGCACCCTGAGCACTGAGCACCCAGCACCCTGAGGACTGAGCACCCAGCACCCCGAGCACTGAGCACCCAGCACCCTGAGCACTGAGCACCCTGAGTACTGAGCACTGAGCACCCTGAGTACTGAGCACTGAGCACCCTGAGTACTGAGCACCCAGCACCCTGAGTACTGAGCACCCAGCACCCCGAGCACTGAGTACCCAGCACCCTGAGTACTGAGCACCCAGCACCCTGAGCACTGAGCACCCAGGACCCTGAGCACTGAGCACCCAGCACCCTGAGCACTGAGCACCCAGCACCCTGAGTACTGAGCACTGTGCACCCAGCACCAAGAGCACTGAGCACCCAGCACCCTGAGTACTGAGCACTGAGCACCCAGCACCCCGAGCACTGAGCACCCAGCACTCTGAGCACTGAGCACCCAGCACCCGAGTACTGATCAACCAGCACCCTGAGTACTGAGCACCCAGTACCCTGAGTACTGAGCACCCAGCACACCGAGTACTGAGCACCCAGCACCCTGAGCACTGAGCACCCAGCACCCTGAGCACTGAGCACCCAGCACCCCGAGAACTTCGCACCCAGGACCCTGAGTACTGAGCACCCAGCACCCTGATCACTGAGCACCCAGCACCCTGAGCACTGAGCACCCAGCACCCTGAGCACTGAGCACCCAGCACCCTGAGTAGTGAGCACTCAACGAACTGAGCACCGAGCACCCCGAGCACTGAGCACCCAGCACCCTGAGTATTGAGCACCGAGCACCCCGAGCACTGAGCACCCAGCACACTGAGTACTGAGCTCCTAGCACCCCGAGCACTGAGCACCCAGCGCCCCGAGCACTGAGCACCCAGAACCCTGAGCACTGAGCACCCAGCACCCTGAGCTCTGAGCACCCAGCACCCCGAGCACTGAGCACCCAGCACCCCGAGCACTTCGCACAAAGGACCCTGAGTACTGAGCACCCAGCACCCTGAGCACTGAGCACCCAGCACCCTGAGCACTGAGCACCCAGCACCCTGAGCACTGAGCACCCAGCACCCTGAGTAGTGAACACTCAACGTACTGAGCACCGAGCACCCCGAGCACTGAGCACCCAGCACCCTGAGTACTGAGCACCGAGCACCCCGAGCACTGAGCACCCAGCACACTGAGTACTGAGCTCCGAGCACCCCGAGCACTAAGCACCCAGCGCCCCGAGCACTGAGCACCCAGAACCCTGAGCACTGAGCACCCAGCACCCTGAGCACTGAGCACCGAGCACCCTGAGCACTGAGCACCCAGCACCCTGAGTACTGAGCACCCAGCACCCTGAGCACTGAGCACCGAGCACCCTGAGCACTGAGCACCCAACACCCTGAGTACTGAGCACCCAGCACCCTGAGCACTGAGCACCGAGCACCCTGAGCACTGAGCACCCAGCACCCTGAGCACTGAGCACACTGAGTACTGAGCACTGAGCACCCTGAGTACTGAGCACTGAGCACCCTGAGTACTGAGCACCCAGCACCCTGAGTACTGAGCACCCAGCACCCCGAGCACTGAGTACCCAGCACCCTGAGCACTGAGCACCCAGCACCCTGAGCACTGATCACCCAGCACCCTGAGCACTGAGCACCCAGCACCCTGAGTACTGAGCACTGTGCACCCAGCACCCCGAGCACTGAGCACCCAGAACCCTGAGTACTGAGCACTGAGCACCCAGCACCCCGAGCACTGAGCACCCAGCACCCGAGTACTGATCACCCAGCACCCTGAGTACTGAGCACCCAGCACCCTGAGTACTGAGCACCCAGCACCCCGAAGACTGAGCACCCAGCACCCTGAGCACTGAGCACCAAGCACCCTGAGCACTGAGCACCCAGCACCCCGAGCACTGCGCACCCAGCACCCTGAGTACTGAGCACCCAGCACCCTGAGCACTGAGCACCCAGCACCCTGAGCACAGAGCACCCAGCACCCTGAGCACTGAGCACCCAGCACCCTGAGCACTGAGCACCCAGCACCCTGAGTACTGAGCACTGATCACCCAGCACCCCGAGAACTGAGCCCCCAGCACCCTGAGTACTGAGCACTGAGCACCCAGCACCCCGAGCACTGAGCACCCAGCACCCTGAGCACTGAGCACCCAGCACCCGAGTACTGAGCACCCAGCACCCTGAGTACTGAGCACCCAGCTCCCTGAGTACTGAGCACCCAGCACCCCGAGTACTGCGCACCCAGCTCCCTGAGTACTGAGCACCCAGCACCCTGAGCACTGAGCACCCAGCACCCTGAGCACTGAGCACCAAGCACCATGAGTACTAAGCACCGAGCACCCTGAGCACTGAGCACCCAGCACCCTGAGCACTGAGCACCCAGCACCCTGAGTACTGAGCACCCAGCACCCCGAGCACTGAGCACCCAGCACCCTGAGTACTGAGCACCCAGCACCCTGAGCACTGAGCACCGAGCACCCTGAACACTGAGCACTCAGCACCCTGAGGACTGAGCACCCAGCACCCCGAGCACTGAGCACCCAGCACCCTGAGCACTGAGCACCCTGATTACTGAGCACTGAGCACCCTGAGTACTGAGCACTGAGCACCCTGAGTACTGAGCACCCAGCACC
>NW_024544766.1:0-31798 GCF_018167655.1 Microtus oregoni
TCAGTGCTCGGGGTGCTGGGTGCTCATTGCTCAGGGTGCTGGGTGCTCAGTACTCAGGGTGCTCAGTGCTCAGGGTGCTGGGTGCTCAGTGCTCGGGGTGCTGGGTACTCAGTGCTCAGTACACAGGGTGCGGGGGTGCTCAGTGCTCAGGGTGCTGGGTGCTCAGTGCTCAGTACTCAGGGTGCTGGGTGCTCAGTGCTCGGGGTGCTGGATGCTCAGTACTCAGGGTGCTGGGTGCTCAGTGCTCGGGGTGCTGGATGCTCAGTACTCAGGGTGCTGGGTGCTCAGTACTCAGTATGCTGGGTGCTCAGTGCTCGGGGTGCTCAGTACTCAGGGTGCTGTGTGTTCAGTGCTGAGGGTACTGGGTGCTCACTACTCAGGGTGCTCAGTGCTTGGGGTGCTGGGTGCTCAGTACTCAGGGTGTTGGGTGCTCAGTACTCAGGGTGCTCAGTGCTTGGGGTGCTGGGTGCTCAGTACTCAGGGTCCTCAGTGCTTGGGGTGTTGGGTGCTCAGTACTCAGGGTGCTGGGTGCTCAGTGCTCAGGGTGCTGGGTGCTCAGTACTCAGGGTGCTGGGTGCTCAGTACTCAGTGTGCTAGGTGCTCAGTGCTCGGGGTGCTGGGTGCTCAGTGCTCAGGGTGCTGGGTGCTCAGTGCTCAGGGTTCTGGGTGCTCAGTGCTCGGTGCGCTGGATGCTCAGTGCTCGGGGTGCTCGGAGCTCAGTACTCAGTGTGCTGGGTGCTCAGTGCTCGGGGTGCTCGGTGCTCAGTACTCAGGGTGCTGGGTGCTCAGTGCTCGGGGGTGCTCGGTGCTCAGTACGTTGGGTGCTCACTACTCAGGGTGCTGGGTGCTCAGTGCTCAGGGTGCTGGGTGCTCAGTGCTCAGGGTGCTGGGTGCTCAGTACTCAGGGTGCCGGGTGGGCAGTGCTCGGGGTGCTGGGTGCTCAGTGCTCAGGGTGCTGGGTGCTCAGTGCTCAGGGTGCTGCATGCTCAGTACTCGTGGTGCTGGGTGCTCAGTACTCAGGGTGCTGGGTGATCAGTACTCGGGTGCTGGGTGCTCAGTGCTCAGAGTGCGGGGTGCTCAGTGCTCGGGGTGCTGGGTGCTCAGTGCTCAGTACTCAGGGTGCTGGGTGCTCAGTGCTCTTGGTGCTGGGTGCACAGTGCTCAGTACTCAGGGTGCTGGGTGCTCAGTGCTCATGGTGCTGGGTGCTCAGTGCTCAGGTTGCTGGGTGCTCAGTGCTCAGGGTGCTGGGTGCTCAGTGCTCAGGGTGCTGGGTACTCAGTGCTCGGGGTGCTGGGTGCTCAGTACTCAGGGTCCTGGGTGCTCAGTACTCAGGGTGCTCAGTGCTCAGTACTCAGGGTGCTCAGTGCTCAGTACTCAGAGTGCTCAGTGCTCAGGGTGCTGGGTGCTCAGTGCTCGGGGTGCTGGGTGCTCAGTCCTCAGGGTGCTGGGTGCTCAGTGCTCAGGGTGTTCAGTGCTCAGTGCTCAGGGTGCTGGGTGCTCAGTACTCAGGGTGCTGGGTGCTCAGTGCTCAGGGTGCTGGGTGCTCAGTACTCAGGGTGCTGGGTGCTCAGTGCTCAGGGTGCTGGGTGCTCAGTGCACAGGGTGCTCTGTGCTTACTACTCAGGGTGCTGGCTGCTCAGTACTCAGGGTGCTGGGTGCTCAGTGCTCAGGGTGCTGGGTGCTCAGTGCTCAGGGTGCTGGGTGCTCAGTACTCAGGGTGCTGGGTGCTCATTAGTCGGGGTGCTGGGTGCTCAGTACTCAGGGAGCTGGGTGCTCAGTACTCAGGGTGCTGGGTGCTCAGTACTCGGGTGCTGGGTTCTCAGTGCTCATGGTGCTGGGTGCTCAGTGCTCGGGGTGCTGGGTGCTCAGTGCTCAGTACTCAGGGTGCTGGGGGCTCAGTGCTCGGGGTGCTGGGTGCTCACTGGTCAGTACTCAGGGTGCTGGGTGCTCAGTGCTCAGGGTGCTGGATGCTCAGTGCTCAGGGTGCTGGGTGCTCAGTGCTCAGGGTGCTGGGTGCTCAGTGCTCAGGGTGCTGGGTGCTCAGTACTCAGGGTGCTGGGTGCGCAGTGCTCGGGGTGCTGGGTGCTCAGTGCTCAGGGTGCTGGGTGCTCAGTGCTCAGGGTGCTGGGTGCTCAGTACTCGGGGTGCTGGGTGCTCAGTACTCAGGGTGCTCGGTGCTCAGTACTCAGGCTGCTGGGTGATCAGTACTCGGGTGCTGGGTGCTCAGTGCTCGGGGTGCTGGGTGCTCAGTGCTCAGTACTCAGGGTGCTGGGTGCTCAGTGCTCGGGGTGCTGGGTGCACAGTGCTCAGTACTCAGGGTGCTGGGTGCTCAGTGCTCAGGGTGCTGGGTGCTCAGTGCTCAGGGTACTGGGTGCTCAGTGCTCAGGGTGCTGGGTGCTCAGTACTCTGGGTGCTGGGTGCTCAGTACTCAGGGAGCTGGATGCTCAGTGCTCAGGGTGCTGGGTGCTCAGTGCTCAGGGTGCTGGGTGCTCAGTACTCGGGGTGCTGGGTGCTCAGTACTCAGGGAGCTGGGTGCTCAGTACTCAGGGTGCTGGGTGCTCAGTACTCGGGTGCTTGGTTCTCAGTGCTCAGGGTGCTGGGTGCTCAGTGCTCGGGGTGCTGGGTGCTCAGTGCTCAGTACTCAGGGTGCTGGGGGCTCAGTGCTCGGGGTGCTGGGTGCTCAGTGGTCAGTACTCAGGGTGCTGGGTGCTCAGTGCTCAGGGTGCTGGGTGCTCAGTGCTCAGGGTGCTGGGTGCTCAGTGCTCAGGGTGCTGGGTGCTCAGTGCTCAGGGTGCTGGGTGCTCAGTACTCAGGGTGCTGGGTGCGCAGTGCTCGGGGTGCTGGGTGCTCAGTGCTCGGGGTGCTGGGTGCTCAGTGCTCAGGGTGCTGGGTGCTCAGTACTCGGGGTGCTGGGTGCTCAGTACTCAGGGTGCTGGGTGCTCAGTACTCAGGGTGCTGGGTGATCAGTACTCGGGTGCTGGGTGCTCAGTGCTCGGGGTGCTGGTTGCTCAGTGCTCAGTACTCAGGGTGCTGGGTGCTCAGTGCTCGGGGGTGCTGGGTGCACAGTGCTCAGTACTCAGGGTGCTGGGTGCTCAGTGCTCAGGGTGCTGGGTGCTCAGTGCTCAGGGTGCTGGGTCCTCAGTGCTCAGGGTGCTGGGTACTCAGTGCTCGGGGTGCTGGGTGCTCAGTACTCAGGGTGCGGGGTGCTCAGTACTCAGGGTGCTCAATGCTCAGTACTCAGGGTGCTCAGTGCTCAGTACTCAGGGTGCTCAGTGCTCAGGGTGCTGGGTGCTCAGTGCTCAGGGTGCTCGGTGCTCAGTGCTCAGGGTGCTGGGTGCTCAGTACTCAGGGTGCTGGGTGCTCAGTGCTCAGCGTGCTCGGTGCTCAGTGCTCAGGGTGCTGGGTGCTCAGTACTCAGGGTGCTGGGTGCTCAGTGCTCGGGGTGCTGGGTGCTCAGTACTCAGGGTGCTGGGTGCTCAGAGCTCAGGGTGCTGGGTGCTCAGTGCTCAGGGTGCTTGGTGCTTAGTACTCGGGGTGCTGGGTGCTCAGTACTCAGGGTTCTGGGTGCTCAGTGCTCAGGGTGCTGGGTGCTCAGTGCTCAGGGTTCTGGGTACTCAGTGCTCGGGGCGCTGGGTGCTCAGTGCTCGGGGTGCTCGGAGCTCAGTACTCAGGGTGCTGGATGCTCAGTGCTCGGGGTGCTCGGTGCTCAGTACTCAGGGTGCTGGGTGCTCAGTGCTCGGGGTGCTCCGTGCTCAGTACGTTGGGTGCTCGCTACTCAGGGTGCTGGGTGCTCAGTGCTCAGGGTGCTGGGTGCTCAGTGCTCAGGGTGCTGGGTGCTCAGTGCTCAGGGTGCTGGGTGATCAGTACTCGGGTGCTGGGTGCTCAGTGCTCAGAGTGCTGGCTGCTCAGTGCTCGGGTTGCTGGGTGCTCAGTGCTCAGTGCTCAGGGTGCTGGGTGCTCAGTGCTCTTGGTGCTGGGTGCACAGTGCTCAGTACTCAGGTTGCTGGGTGCTCAGTGCTGAGGGTGCTGGCTGCTCAGTGCTCAGGGTGCTGGATGCTCAGTACTCAGCGTGCTCGGTGCTCAGTACTCCGGGTGCTCAGTGCTCAGTACTCAGCGTGCTGGGTGCTCAGTGCTCAGGGTCCTCGGTGCCCAGTACTCAGGGTGCTCAGTGCTCAGTACTCAGCGTGCTTTGTGCTCAGTGCTCGGGGTGCTGGGTGCTCAGTACTCAGGGTGCTGGTTGCTCAGTGCTCGGGGTGCTCGGTGATCAGTACTCAGGGTGCTGGGTGCTCAGTGCTCAGTGTGCTAGGTACTCAGTACTCAGGGTGCTGGGTGCTCAGTGCTCAGGGTGCTGGGTGCTCAGTGCTCAGGGTACTGTGTGCTCAGTGCTCAGGGTGCTGGGTGCTCAGTACTCGGGGTGCTGGGTGCTCAGTACTCAGGGAGCTGGATGCTCAGTGCTCAGGGTGCTGGGTGCTCAGTGCTCAGGGTGCTGGGTGCTCAGTACTCGGGGTGCTGGGTGCTCAGTACTCAGGGAGCTGGGTGCTCAGTACTCAGGGTGCTGGGTGCTCAGTACTCGGGTGCTGGGTTCTCAGTGCTCAGGGTGATGGGTGCTCAGTGCTCGGGGTGCTGGGTGCTCAGTGCTCAGTACTCAGGGTGCTGGGGGCTCAGTGCTCAGTACTCAGGGTGCTGGGGGCTCAGTACTCAGGGTGCTGGGTGCTCAGTACTCAGGGTGCTGGGTGCTCAGTGCTCAGGGTGCTCGGTGCTCAGTACTCAGGGTGCTGGGTGCTCATTCTCGTCGTGCTGGGTGCTCAGTACTCAGGTTGCTCAGTACTCTGGGTGCTCGGTCCTCAGTACTGATGGTGCTGGGTGCTCAGTACTCAGGGTGCTTGGTGCTCAGTTCTCAGGGTGCTCGGTGCTCAGTGTTTGGGGTGCTGGGTCCTCAGTACTCAGGATGCTGGGTGCTCAGTGCTCAGGGTGCTGGGTGCTCAGTGCTCAGGGTGCTGGGTGCTCAGTACTCAGTGCTCAGGATGCTGGGTGCTCAGTGGTCAGGGTGCTGGGTGCTCAGTGCTCAGCGTGCTCAGTGCTCAGTGCTCAGTACTCAGGGTGCTGTGTGCTCAGTACTCAGGGTGGTGGGTGCTCAGTGCTCGGGGTGCCCGGTGCCCAGTGCTCGGGGTGCTCGGTGCTCAGTACTCAGGGTGCTGGGTGCTCAGTACTCAGGGTGCTGGGTGCTCAGTGCTCGGGGTGCTGGGTGCTCAGTGCTCAGGGTGATCATTGCTCAGTGCTCAGGGTGCTGGGTGCTCAGTCCTCAGGGTGCTCAGGGCTCAGGGTGCTGGGTGCTCAGTACTCAGGGTGCTGGGTGCTGAGTGCTCAGGGTGCTGGGTGCTCAGTGCTCAGGGTGCTGGGTGCTCAGTACTCAGGGTGCTCACTGCTCAGTACTCGGGGTGCTTGGGGCTCAGTACTCAGGGTGCTCAGTGCTCAGTACTCGGGGTGCTGGCTGCTCAGTGCTCAGGGTGCTCAGTGCTCAGTGCTCGGGGTGTTGGGTGCCCAGTGCTCGGGGCGCTGGGTGCTCAGTGCTCGGGGTGCTGGGTGCTCAGTACTCGGGGTGCTGGGTGCTCAGTGCTCAGAGTGCTCAGTACTCAGTACTCAGTGCTCAGGGTGCTCAGTGCTCAGTGCTCAGGGTGCTGGGTGTTCAGTACTCAGGGAGCTGGGTGCTCAGTGCTCAGTGTGCTGGGTGCTCAGTGCTCAGGGTGCTGTGTGGTCAGTACTCAGGGTGCTGGGTGCTTAGTGCTCGTGGTGCTCGGTGCTCAGTACTCAAGGTGCTGGGTGCTCAGTGCTCAGGGTGCTGGGTGCTCAGTCCTCAGGTTGCTCCGTGCTCAGGGTGCTGGGTGCTCAGTCCTCAGGGTGCTGGGTGCTCAGTGCTCGGGGAGCTGGGTGCTGAGTGCTCAGGGTGCTGGGTGCTCAGTGCTCGGGGTGCTCGGTGCTCAGTGCTCAGGGACCTGGGTGCTCAGTACTCAGGGTGCTGGGTGCTTAGTACTCAGGGTGCTCAGTGCTCAGTACACAGGGTGCTGGGTTCTCAGTGCTCGGGGTGCTGGGTGCTCAGTGCTCAGTACTCAGGGTGCTGGGTGCTCAGTGCTCGGGGTGCTGGGTGCTCAGTAATCAGCGTGCTGGGTGCTCAGTACTCAGGGTGCTGGGTGCTCAGTGCTCAGGGTGCTGGGTGTTCAGTGCTCAGGGTGCTGGGTGCTCAGTGATCGGGGTGCTGGGTGCTCAGTACTCAGTGTGCTCAGTGCTCGGGGAGCTCGGTGCTCAGTACTCAGGGTGCTGGGTGCTCAGTACTCAGTGCTCGGTGTCCTGGGTGCTCCGTGCTCGGGGTGCTGGGTGCTCAGTGCTCTGGGTGCTTAGTGCTCAGTACTCAGGGTGCTGGGTGCTCAGTACTCAGGGTGCTGGGTGCTCATTCTCGGGGTGCTGGTTGCTCAGTGCTCGGGGTGCTGGGTGCTCAGTAATCAGGGTGCTGGGGGCTCAGTACTCAGGGTGCTGGGGGCTCAGTACTCAGGGTGCTCGGTTCTCAGTACTCAGGGTGCTGGGTGCTCATTCTGAGGGTGCTGGGTGCTCAGTGCTCGGGGTGCTGGGTGCTCAGTACTCAGGGTGCTGGGTGCTCAGTACTCAGGGTGCTGGGTGCTCAGTGCTCAGGGTGCTGGGTGCTCAGTACTCAGGGTGCTCGGTGCTCAGTGCTCAGGGTGCTGGGTGCTCAGTACTCAGGGTGCTGGGTGCTCAGTACTCAGGGTGCTGCGTGCTCAGTGCTCAGGGTGCTTGGTGCTCAGTACTCTGGGTGTTGGATGCTCAGTACATAGGGTGCTGGGTGCTCAGTGCTCGGGGTGCTGGGTGCTCAGTGCTCAGGGTGCTGGGTGCTCAGTGCTCAGGGTGCTGGGTGCTCAGTATTCAGGGTGCTGGGTGCTTAGTGCTCGAGGAGCTCGGTGCTCAGTACTCAAGGTTCTCGGTGCTCAGGGCTCAGGGTGCTGGGGGCAAAGTCCTCGGGGTGCTCCGTGCTCAGGGTGCCGGGTGATCAGTGCTCAGGGTGCTGGGTGCTCAGTGCTCGGGGAGCTGGGTGCTGAATGCTCAGGGTGCTGGGTGCTCAGTGATCGGGGTGCTCAGTGCTCAGTGCTCAGGGTCCTGGGAGCTCAGTCCTCAGGGTGCTGGGTGCTTAGTTCTCAGGGTGCTCAGTGCTCAGTACACAGGGTGCTGGGTGCTCAGTGCTCGGGGTGCTGGGTGCTCAGTGCTCAGTACTCAGGGTGCTGGGTGCTCAGTGCTCGGGGTGCTGGGTGCTCAGTACTCAGCGTGCTGGGTGCTCAGTACTCAGGGTGCTGGGTGCTCAGTGCTCAGGGTGCTGGGTGCTCAGTGCTCAGGGTGCTGGGTGCTCAGTGATCGGGGTGCTGGGTGCTCAGTACTCAGGGTGCTCAGTGCTCGGGGAGCTCGGTGCTCAGTACTCAGTGTGCTGGGTGCTCAGTACTCAGTGCTCGGGGTCCTGGGTGCACCGTGCTCGGGGTGCTGGGTGCTCAGTGCTCTGGGTGCTTAGTGCTCAGTACTCAGGGTGCTGGGTGCTCAGTACTGAGGGTGCTGGGTGCTCATTCTCGGGGTGCTGGCTGCTCAGTGCTCGGGGTGCTGGGTGCTCAGTACTCAGGGTGCTGGGGGCTCAGTACTCAGGGTGCTGGGTGCTCAGTACTCAGGGTGCTCGGTTCTCAGTACTCAGGGTGCTGGGTGCTCATTCTGAGGGTGCTGGGTGCTCAGTGCTCGGGGTGCTGTGTGCTCAGTACTCAGGGTGCTGGGGGCTCAGTACTCAGGGTGCTGGGTGCTCAGTGCTCAGGGTGATTTGTTCTCAGTACTCAGGGTGCTGGGTGATCAGTGCTCGGGGTGCTGGGTGCTCAGTACTCGGGGTGCTCAGTGCTCAGTACTCAGGGTGCTGGGTGCTCAGTACTCAGGGTGCTGGGTGCTCAGTGCTCGGGGTGCTCGGTGCTCAGTACACGGGGTGCTGGGTGCTCAGTACTCGGGGTGCTGGGTGCTCAGTGCTGAGGGTGCTGGCTGCTCAGTGCTCAGGGTGCTGGATGCTCAGTACTCAGCGTGCTTGGTGCTCAGTACTCAGGGTGCTCAGTGCTCAGTACTCAGCGTGCTGGGTGCTCAGTGCTCAGGGTCCTCGGTGCTCAGTACTCAGGGTGCTCAGTGCTCAGTACTCAGCGTGCTTTGTGCTCAGTGCTCTGGGTGCTGGGTGCTCAGTACTCAGGGTGCTGGGTGCTCAGTGCTCAGGGTGCTCGGTGATCAGTACTCAGGGTGCTGGGTGCTCAGTGCTCAGGGTGCTGGGTACTCAGTACTCAGGGTGCTGGGTGCTCAGTGCTCAGGGTGCTGGGTGCTCAGTGCTCAGGGTGCTGGGTGCTCAGTGCTCGGGGTGCTGGGTGCTCAGTGCTCAGGGTCCTGGGTGTTCAGTGCTCAGTGCTCAGGGTGCTGGGTGCTCAGTACTCAGGGTGCTGGGTGCTCATTCTCGTGGTGCTGGGTGCTCAGTACTCAGGTTGCTCAGTACTCTGGGTGCTCGGTGCTCAGTACTCATGGTGCTGGGTGCTCAGTACTCAGGGTGCTCGGTGCTCAGTTCTCAGGGTGCTCGGTGCTCAGTGTTTGGGGTGCATGGTCCTCAGTACTCAGGGTGCTGGGTGCTCAGTGCTCAGGGTGCTGGGTGCTCAGTGCTCAGGGTGCTGGGTGCTCAGTACTCAGTGCTCAGGATGCTGGGTGCTCAGTGCTCAGGGTGCTGGGTGCTCAGTGCTCAGCGTGCTCAGTGCTCAGTGCTCAGTACTCAGGGTGCTGGGTGCCAAGTACTCAGGGTGCTGGGTGCTCAGTGCTAGGGGTGCCCGGTGCTCAGTGCTCAGTACTCAGGGTGCTGGGTGCTCAGTATTCAAGGTGCTCAGTGCTCAGTACTCTGGGTGCTCAGTGCTCAGTACTAAGGGTGCTCAGTGCTCAGGGTGCTGGGTGCTCAGTGCTCGGGGTGCTCGGTGCTCAGTACTCAGGGTGCTGTGTGCTCAGTGCTCAGGGTGCTGGGTGCTCAGTGCTCATGGTGCTGGGTGCTCAGTACTCAGGGTGCTCGGTGCTCAGTACTCAGGGTGCTGGGTGCTCAGTGCTCAGGTTGCTGGGTGCTCAGTCCTCAGGGTGCTCAGTGCTCAGGGTGCAGGGAGCTCAGTGCTCGGGGTGCTCGGTGCTCAGTACTCAGGGTGCTGAGTGCTCAGTACTCAGGGTGCTGGGTGCCAAGTACTCAGGGTGCTGGGTGCTCAGTGCTAGGGGTGCCCGGTGCTCAGTGCTCAGTACTCAGGGTGCTGGGTGCTCAGTATTCAAGGTGCTCAGTGCTCAGTACTCTGGGTGCTCAGTGCTCAGTACTAAGGGTGCTCAGTGCTCAGGGTGCTGGGTGCTCAGTGCTCGGGGTGCTAGGTGCTCAGTGCTCGGGGTGCTGGGTGCTCAGTACTCGGGGTGCTCAGTGCTCAGTACTCAGGGTGCTGGGTGCTCAGTGCTCACGGTGCTGGGTGCTCAGTGCTCGGGGTGCTGGCTGCTCGGTGCTCAGGTTGCTTGGTGCTCAGTACTCGGGGTGCTGGGTGCTCAGTACTCAGGGTGCTTCGTGCTCATTGCTCGGGGTGCTGGGTGCTCAGTGCTCGGGGTGCTGGGTGCTCAGTGCTCGGGGTGCTGGGTGCTTAGTACTCGGGGTGCTGGGTGCTCAGTGCTCAGGGTGCTGGGTCTCAGTGGTTGGGGTACTGGGTACTCAGTGCTCAGTAAACAGGGTGCTGGGTGCTCAGTGCTCGGGGTGCTGGGTGCTCAGTGCTCAGTACTCAGGGTGCTGGGTGCTCAGTGCTCAGGGTGCTGGGTGCTCAGTACTCACGGTACTCGGTGTTCAGTACTCAGGGTGCTGGGTGATCAGTGCTCAGGGAGCTTTGTGCTCAGTACTCAGTGTGCTGGGTGCTCAGTACTCAGGGTGCTGGGTGCTCAGTACTCAGGGTGCTCGGTGCTCAGTACTCATGGTGCTGGGTGCTCAGTGCTCAGGGTGCTGGGTCCTCAGTGCTCAGGGTGCTGGGTGCTTAGTGCTCGGGGTGCTGGGTGCTCAGTACTCAGGGTGCTGGGTGCTCAGTACTCGGGGTGCTGGGTGCTCAGTACTCAGGGAGCTGGGTGCTCAGTACTCAGGGTGCTGGGTGCTCAGTACTCGGGTGCTGGGTGCTCAGTACTCAGGGTGCTGGGTGCTCAGTGCTCGGGGTGCTGGGTGCTCAGTGCTCAGTACTCAGGGTGCTCGGTGCTCAGTGCTCGGGGTGCTGGGTGCTCAGTGCTCAGTACTCAGGGTGCTGGGTGCTCAGTGCTCAGGGTGCTGGGTGCTCAGTGCTCAGGGTGCTGGGTACTCAGTGCTCGGGGTGCTGGGTGCTCAGTACTCAGGGTGCTGGGTGCCCAGGACTCAGGGTGCTCAGTGCTCAGTACTCAGGGTGCTCAGTGATCAGTACTCAGGGTGCTCAGTGCTCAGGGTGCTCTGTGCTCAGTGCTCGGGGCGCTGGGTGCTCAGTCCTCAGGGTGCTGTGTGCTCAGTGCTCAGGGTGCTCGGTGCTCAGTGCTCAGGGAGCTGGGTGCTCAGTACTCAGGGTGCTGGGTGCTCAGTGCTCAGGGTGCTGGGTGCTCAGTGCTCAGGGTGCTCGGTGCTTAGTACTCAGGGTGCTCGGTGCTCGAGGTTCTGGGTGCTCAGTGCTCAGGGTGCTGGGTGCTCAGTGCTCGGGGTACTGGGTGCTCAGTGCTCGGGGTGCTGGGTGCTCAGTGCTCAGGGTGCTGGGTGCTCAGTGCTCGGGGTGCTGGGTGCTCAGTACTCGGGGTGCTCGGTGCTCAGTACTCAGGGTGCTGGGTGCTCAGTGCTCAGGGTGCTGGGTGCTCAGTACTCAGGGTGCTGGGTGCTCGGTGCTCAGTACGCTGGGTGCTCAGTACTCAGGGTGCTGGCTGCTCAGTACTCAGGGTGCTCGGTGCTCAGTACTCAGGGTGCTGGGTGCTCAGTGCTCGTGGTGCTGGGTGCTCGTTACTCAGGGGGCTGGGTGCTCAGTACTCAGGGTGCTCTGTGCTTGGGGTGCTCGGTGCTCAGTACTCAGGGTGCTGGGTGCTCAGTGCTCAGGGTGCTGGGTGCTCAGTACTCAGGGTGCTGGGTGCTCAGTACTCGGGGTGCTCGGTGCTCAGTACTCAGGGTGCTGGGTGCTCAGTGCTCAGGGTGCTGGGTGCTCAGTACTCAGGGTGCTGGGTGCTCGGTGCTCAGTACGCTGGGTGCTCAGTACTCAGGGTGCTGGCTGCTCAGTACTCAGGGTGCTCGGTGCTCAGTACTCAGGGTGCTGGGTGCTCAGTGCTCGGGGTGCTGGGTGCTCATTACTCAGGGGGCTGGGTGCTCAGTACTCAGGGTGCTCAGTGCTTGGGGTGCTGGGTGCTCAGTATTCAGGGTGCTGGGTGCTCAGTGCTCGGGGAGCTGGGTGCTGACTGCTCAGGGTGCTGGGTGCTCAGTGATCGGGGTGCTCAGTGCTCAGTGCTCAGGGTCCTGGGTGCTCAGTACTCAGGGTGCTGGGTGCTTAGTTCGCAGGATGCTCAGTGCTCAGTACACAGGGTGCTGGGTGCTCAGTGCTCGGGGTGCTGGGTGCTCAGTGCTCAGTACTCAGGGTGCTGGGTGCTCAGTGCTCGGGGTGCTGGGTGCTCAGTACTCAGCGTGCTGGGTGCTCAGTACTCAGGGTGCTGGGTGCTCAGTGCTCAGGGTGCTGGGTGCTCAGTGCTCAGGGTGCTGGGTGCTCAGTGATCGGGGTGCTGGGTGCTCAGTACTCAGGGTGCTCAGTGCTCGGGGAGCTCAGTGCTCAGTACTCAGTGTGCTGGGTGCTCAGTACTCAGTGCTCGGGGTCCCGGGTGCTCCGTGCTCGGGGTGCTGGGTGCTCAGTGCTCTGGGTGCTTAGTGCTCAGTACTCAGGGTGCTGGGTGCTCAGTACTCAGGGTGCTGGGTGCTCATTCTCGGCGTGCAGGGTGCTCATTCTCGGGGTGCTGGGTGCTCAGTACTCAGGTTGCTCAGTACTCTGAGTGCTCGGTGCTCAGTACTCATGGTGCTGGGTGCTCAGTACTCAGGGTGCTCGGTGCTCAGTTCTCAGGGTGCTCAGTGCTCAGTGTTTGGGGTGCTGGGTCCTCAGTACTCAGGGTGCTGGGTGCTCAGTACTCAGTGCTCAGGATGCTGGGTGCTCAGTGCTCAGGGTGCTGGGTGCTCAGTACTCAGTGCTCAGGATGCTGGGTGCTCAGTGCTCAGGGTGCTGGGTGCTCAGTACTCAGTGCTCAGGATGCTGGGTGCTCAGTGCTCAGGGTGCTGGGTGCTCAGTGCTCAGGTTGCTCAGTGCTCAGTGCTCAGTACTCAGGGTGCTGGGTGCTCAGTACTCAGTGCTCAGGATGCTGGGTGCTCAGTGCTCAGTGCTCTGGGTGCTGGGTGCTCAGTGCTCGGGGTGCTGGGTGCTCATTGCTCAGGGTGCTGGGTGCTCAGTACTCAGGGTGCTCAGTGCTCAGGGTGCTGGGTGCTCAGTGCTCGGGGTGCTGGGTACTCAGTGCTCTGTACACAGGGTGCGGGGTGCTCAGTGCTCAGGGTGCTGGGTGCTCAGTGCTCAGTACTCAGGGTGCTGGGTGCTCAGTGCTCGGGGTGCTGGATGCTCAGTACTCAGGGTGCTGGGTGCTCAGTGCTCGGGGTGCTGGATGCTCAGTACTCAGGGTGCTGGGTGCTCAGTACTCAGTATGCTGGGTGCTCAGTGCTCGGGGTGCTCAGTACTCAGGGTGCTGTGTGTTCAGTGCTGAGGGTACTGGGTGCTCAGTACTCAGGGTGCTCAGTGCTTGGGGTGCTGGGTGCTCAGTACTCAGGGTGTTGGGTGCTCAGTACTCAGGGTGCTCAGTGCTTGGGGTGCTGGGTGCTCAGTACTCAGGGTCCTCAGTGCTTGGGGTGTTGGGTGCTCAGTACTCAGGGTGCTGGGTGCTCAGTGCTCAGGGTGCTGGGTGCTCAGTACTCAGGGTGCTGGGTGCTCAGTACTCAGTGTGCTAGGTGCTCAGTGCTCGGGGTGCTGGGTGCTCAGTGCTCAGGGTGCTGGGTGCTCAGTGCTCAGGGTTCTGGGTGCTCAGTGCTCGGGGCGCTGGATGCTCAGTGCTCGGGGTGCTCGGAGCTCAGTACTCAGTGTGCTGGGTGCTCAGTGCTCGGGGTGCTCGGGGCTCAGTACTCAGGGTGCTGGGTGCTCAGTGCTCGGGGTGCTCGGTGCTCAGTACGTTGGGTGCTCACTACTCAGGGTGCTGGGTGCTCAGTGCTCAGGGTGCTGGGTGCTCAGTGCTCAGGGTGCTGGGTGCTCAGTACTCAGGGTGCCGGGTGGGCAGTGCTCGGGGTGCTGGGTGCTCAGTGCTCAGGGTGCTGGGTGCTCAGTGCTCAGGGTGCTGCATGCTCAGTACTCGTGGTGCTGGGTGCTCAGTACTCAGGGTGCTGGGTGATCAGTACTCGGGTGCTGGGTGCTCAGTGCTCAGAGTGCGGGGTGCTCAGTGCTCGGGGTGCTGGGTGCTCAGTGCTCAGTACTCAGGGTGCTGGGTGCTCAGTGCTCTTGGTGCTGGGTGCACAGTGCTCAGTACTCAGGGTGCTGGGTGCTCAGTGCTCATGGTGCTGGGTGCTCAGTGCTCAGGTTGCTGGGTGCTCAGTGCTCAGGGTGCTGGGTGCTCAGTGCTCAGGGTGCTGGGTACTCAGTGCTCGGGGTGCTGGGTGCTCAGTACTCAGGGTCCTGGGTGCTCAGTACTCAGGGTGCTCAGTGCTCAGTACTCAGGGTGCTCAGTGCTCAGTACTCAGAGTGCTCAGTGCTCAGGGTGCTGGGTGCTCAGTGCTCGGGGTGCTGGGTGCTCAGTCCTCAGGGTGCTGGGTGCTCAGTGCTCAGGGTGTTCAGTGCTCAGTGCTCAGGGTGCTGGGTGCTCAGTACTCAGGGTGCTGGGTGCTCAGTGCTCAGGGTGCTGGGTGCTCAGTACTCAGGGTGCTGGGTGCTCAGTGCTCAGGGTGCTGGGTGCTCAGTGCACAGGGTGCTCTGTGCTTACTACTCAGGGTGCTGGCTGCTCAGTACTCAGGGTGCTGGGTGCTCAGTGCTCAGGGTGCTGGGTGCTCAGTACTCAGGGTGCTGGGTGCTCATTAGTCGGGGTGCTGGGTGCTCAGTACTCAGGGAGCTGGGTGCTCAGTACTCAGGGTGCTGGGTGCTCAGTCCTCGGGTGCTGGGTTCTCAGTGCTCATGGTGCTGGGTGCTCAGTGCTCGGGGTGCTGGGTGCTCAGTGCTCAGTACTCAGGGTGCTGGGGGCTCAGTGCTCGGGGTGCTGGGTGCTCACTGGTCAGTACTCAGGGTGCTGGGTGCTCAGTGCTCAGGGTGCTGGATGCTCAGTGCTCAGGGTGCTGGGTGCTCAGTGCTCAGGGTGCTGGGTGCTCAGTGCTCAGGGTGCTGGGTGCTCAGTACTCAGGGTGCTGGGTGCGCAGTGCTCGGGGTGCTGGGTGCTCAGTGCTCAGGGTGCTGGGTGCTCAGTGCTCAGGGTGCTGGGTGCTCAGTACTCGGGGTGCTGGGTGCTCAGTACTCAGGGTGCTCGGTGCTCAGTACTCAGGCTGCTGGGTGATCAGTACTCGGGTGCTGGGTGCTCAGTGCTCGGGGTGCTGGGTGCTCAGTGCTCAGTACTCAGGGTGCTGGGTGCTCAGTGCTCGGGGTGCTGGGTGCACAGTGCTCAGTACTCAGGGTGCTGGGTGCTCAGTGCTCAGGGTGGTGGGTGCTCAGTGCTCGGGGTGCCCGGTGCTCAGTGCTCGGGGTGCTCGGTGCTCAGTACTCAGGGTGCTGGGTGCTCAGTACTCAGGGTGCTGGGTGCTCAGTCCTCGGGGTGCTGGGTGCTCAGTGCTCAGGGTGCTGGGTGCTCAGTACTCAGTGCTCAGGATGCTGGGTGCTCAGTGCTCAGGGTGCTGGGTGCTCAGTGCTCAGGTTGCTCAGTGCTCAGTGCTCAGTACTCAGGGTGCTGGGTGCTCAGTACTCAGTGCTCAGGATGCTGGGTGCTCAGTGCTCAGTGCTCTGGGTGCTGGGTGCTCAGTGCTCGGGGTGCTGGGTGCTCATTGCTCAGGGTGCTGGGTGCTCAGTACTCAGGGTGCTCAGTGCTCAGGGTGCTGGGTGCTCAGTGCTCGGGGTGCTGGGTACTCAGTGCTCAGTACACAGGGTGCGGGGTGCTCAGTGCTCAGGGTGCTGGGTGCTCAGTGCTCAGTACTCAGGGTGCTGGGTGCTCAGTGCTCGGGGTGCTGGATGCTCAGTACTCAGGGTGCTGGGTGCTCAGTGCTCGGGGTGCTGGATGCTCAGTACTCAGGGTGCTGGGTGCTCAGTACTCAGTATGCTGGGTGCTCAGTGCTCGGGGTGCTCAGTACTCAGGGTGCTGTGTGTTCAGTGCTGAGGGTACTGGGTGCTCACTACTCAGGGTGCTCAGTGCTTGGGGTGCTGGGTGCTCAGTACTCAGGGTGTTGGGTGCTCAGTACTCAGGGTGCTCAGTGCTTGGGGTGCTGGGTGCTCAGTACTCAGGGTCCTCAGTGCTTGGGGTGTTGGGTGCTCAGTACTCAGGGTGCTGGGTGCTCAGTGCTCAGGGTGCTGGGTGCTCAGTACTCAGGGTGCAGGGTGCTCAGTACTCAGTGTGCTAGGTGCTCAGTGCTCGGGGTGCTGGGTGCTCAGTGCTCAGGGTGCTGGGTGCTCAGTGCTCAGGGTTCTGGGTGCTCAGTGCTCGGTGCGCTGGATGCTCAGTGCTCGGGGTGCTCGGAGCTCAGTACTCAGTGTGCTGGGTGCTCAGTGCTCGGGGTGCTCGGTGCTCAGTACTCAGGGTGCTGGGTGCTCAGTGCTCGGGGTGCTCGGTGCTCAGTACGTTGGGTGCTCACTACTCAGGGTGCTGGGTGCTCAGTGCTCAGGGTGCTGGGTGCTCAGTGCTCAGGGTGCTGGGTGCTCAGTACTCAGGGTGCCGGGTGGGCAGTGCTCGGGGTGCTGGGTGCTCAGTGCTCAGGGTGCTGGGTGCTCAGTGCTCAGGGTGCTGCATGCTCAGTACTCGTGGTGCTGGGTGCTCAGTACTCAGGGTGCTGGGTGATCAGTACTCGGGTGCTGGGTGCTCAGTGCTCAGAGTGCGGGGTGCTCAGTGCTCGGGGTGCTGGGTGCTCAGTGCTCAGTACTCAGGGTGCTGGGTGCTCAGTGCTCTTGGTGCTGGGTGCACAGTGCTCAGTACTCAGGGTGCTGGGTGCTCAGTGCTCATGGTGCTGGGTGCTCAGTGCTCAGGTTGCTGGGTGCTCAGTGCTCAGGGTGCTGGGTGCTCAGTGCTCAGGGTGCTGGGTACTCAGTGCTCGGGGTGCTGGGTGCTCAGTACTCAGGGTCCTGGGTGCTCAGTACTCAGGGTGCTCAGTGCTCAGTACTCAGGGTGCTCAGTGCTCAGTACTCAGAGTGCTCAGTGCTCAGGGTGCTGGGTGCTCAGTGCTCGGGGTGCTGGGTGCTCAGTCCTCAGGGTGCTGGGTGCTCAGTGCTCAGGGTGTTCAGTGCTCAGTGCTCAGGGTGCTGGGTGCTCAGTACTCAGGGTGCTGGGTGCTCAGTGCTCAGGGTGCTGGGTGCTCAGTACTCAGGGTGCTGGGTGCTCAGTGCTCAGGGTGCTGGGTGCTCAGTGCACAGGGTGCTCTGTGCTTACTACTCAGGGTGCTGGCTGCTCAGTACTCAGGGTGCTGGGTGCTCAGTGCTCAGGGTGCTGGGTGCTCAGTGCTCAGGGTGCTGGGTGCTCAGTACTCAGGGTGCTGGGTGCTCATTAGTCGGGGTGCTGGGTGCTCAGTACTCAGGGAGCTGGGTGCTCAGTACTCAGGGTGCTGGGTGCTCAGTACTCGGGTGCTGGGTTCTCAGTGCTCATGGTGCTGGGTGCTCAGTGCTCGGGGTGCTGGGTGCTCAGTGCTCAGTACTCAGGGTGCTGGGGGCTCAGTGCTCGGGGTGCTGGGTGCTCACTGGTCAGTACTCAGGGTGCTGGGTGCTCAGTGCTCAGGGTGCTGGATGCTCAGTGCTCAGGGTGCTGGGTGCTCAGTGCTCAGGGTGCTGGGTGCTCAGTGCTCAGGGTGCTGGGTGCTCAGTACTCAGGGTGCTGGGTGCGCAGTGCTCGGGGTGCTGGGTGCTCAGTGCTCAGGGTGCTGGGTGCTCAGTGCTCAGGGTGCTGGGTGCTCAGTACTCGGTGTGCTGGGTGCTCAGTACTCAGGGTGCTCGGTGCTCAGTACTCAGGCTGCTGGGTGATCAGTACTCGGGTGCTGGGTGCTCAGTGCTCGGGGTGCTGGGTGCTCAGTGCTCAGTACTCAGGGTGCTGGGTGCTCAGTGCTCGGGGTGCTGGGTGCACAGTGCTCAGTACTCAGGGTGCTGGGTGCTCAGTGCTCAGGGTGCTGGGTGCTCAGTGCTCAGGGTACTGGGTGCTCAGTGCTCAGGGTGCTGGGTGCTCAGTACTCGGGGTGCTGGGTGCTCAGTACTCAGGGAGCTGGATGCTCAGTGCTCAGGGTGCTGGGTGCTCAGTGCTCAGGGTGCTGGGTGCTCAGTACTCGGGGTGCTGGGTGCTCAGTACTCAGGGAGCTGGGTGCTCAGTACTCAGGGTGCTGGGTGCTCAGTACTCGGGTGCTTGGTTCTCAGTGCTCAGGGTGCTGGGTGCTCAGTGCTCGGGGTGCTGGGTGCTCAGTGCTCAGTACTCAGGGTGCTGGGGGCTCAGTGCTCGGGGTGCTGGGTGCTCAGTGGTCAGTACTCAGGGTGCTGGGTGCTCAGTGCTCAGGGTGCTGGGTGCTCAGTGCTCAGGGTGCTGGGTGCTCAGTGCTCAGGGTGCTGGGTGCTCAGTGCTCAGGGTGCTGGGTGCTCAGTACTCAGGGTGCTGGGTGCGCAGTGCTCGGGGTGCTGGGTGCTCAGTGCTCGGGGTGCTGGGTGCTCAGTGCTCAGGGTGCTGGGTGCTCAGTACTCGGGGTGCTGGGTGCTCAGTACTCAGGGTGCTGGGTGCTCAGTACTCAGGGTGCTGGGTGATCAGTACTCGGGTGCTGGGTGCTCAGTGCTCGGGGTGCTGGGTGCTCAGTGCTCAGTACTCAGGGTGCTGGGTGCTCAGTGCTCGGGGTGCTGGGTGCACAGTGCTCAGTACTCAGGGTGCTGGGTGCTCAGTGCTCAGGGTGCTGGGTGCTCAGTGCTCAGGGTGCTGGGACCTCAGTGCTCAGGGTGCTGGGTACTCAGTGCTCGGGGTGCTGGGTGCTCAGTACTCAGGGTGCGGGGTGCTCAGTACTCAGGGTGCTCAATGCTCAGTACTCAGGGTGCTCAGTGCTCAGTACTCAGGGTGCTCAGTGCTCAGGGTGCTGGGTGCTCAGTGCTCAGGGTGCTCGGTGCTCAGTGCTCAGGGTGCTGTGTGCTCAGTACTCAGGGTGCTGGGTGCTCAGTGCTCAGCGTGCTCGGTGCTCAGTGCTCAGGGTGCTGGGTGCTCAGTACTCAGGGTGCTGGGTGCTCAGTGCTCGGGGTGCTGGGTGCTCAGTACTCAGGGTGCTGGGTGCTCAGAGCTCAGGGTGCTGGGTGCTCAGTGCTCAGGGTGCTTGGTGCTTAGTACTCGGGGTGCTGGGTGCTCAGTACTCAGGGTTCTGGGTGCTCAGTGCTCAGGGTGCTGGGTGCTCAGTGCTCAGGGTTCTGGGTACTCAGTGCTCGGGGCGCTGGGTGCTCAGTGCTCGGGGTGCTCGGAGCTCAGTACTCAGGGTGCTGGATGCTCAGTGCTCGGGGTGCTCGGTGCTCAGTACTCAGGGTGCTGGGTGCTCAGTGCTCGGGGTGCTCCGTGCTCAGTACGTTGGGTGCTCGCTACTCAGGGTGCTGGGTGCTCAGTGCTCAGGGTGCTGGGTGCTCAGTGCTCAGGGTGCTGGGTGCTCAGTGCTCAGGGTGCTGGGTGATCAGTACTCGGGTGCTGGGTGCTCAGTGCTCAGAGTGCTGGCTGCTCAGTGCTCGGGTTGCTGGGTGCTCAGTGCTCAGTGCTCACTGTGCTGGGTGCTCAGTGCTCTTGGTGCTGGGTGCACAGTGCTCAGTACTCAGGGTGCTGGGTGCTCAGTGCTGAGGGTGCTGGCTGCTCAGTGCTCAGGGTGCTGGATGCTCAGTACTCAGCGTGCTCGGTGCTCAGTACTCCGGGTGCTCAGTGCTCAGTACTCAGCGTGCTGGGTGCTCAGTGCTCAGGGTCCTCGGTGCCCAGTACTCAGGGTGCTCAGTGCTCAGTACTCAGCGTGCTTTGTGCTCAGTGCTCGGGGTGCTGGGTGCTCAGTACTCAGGGTGCTGGTTGCTCAGTGCTCGGGGTGCTCGGTGATCAGTACTCAGGGTGCTGGGTGCTCAGTGCTCAGTGTGCTAGGTACTCAGTACTCAGGGTGCTGGGTGCTCAGTGCTCAGGGTGCTGGGTGCTCAGTGCTCAGGGTACTGGGTGCTCAGTGCTCAGGGTGCTGGGTGCTCAGTACTCGGGGTGCTGGGTGCTCAGTACTCAGGGAGCTGGATGCTCAGTGCTCAGGGTGCTGGGTGCTCAGTGCTCAGGGTGCTGGGTGCTCAGTACTCAGGGTGCTGGGTGCTCAGTGCTCAGGGTGCTCGGTGCTCAGTACTCAGGGTGCTGGGTGCTCATTCTCGTCGTGCTGGGTGCTCAGTACTCAGGTTGCTCAGTACTCTGGGTGCTCGGTCCTCAGTACTGATGGTGCTGGGTGCTCAGTACTCAGGGTGCTTGGTGCTCAGTTCTCAGGGTGCTCGGTGCTCAGTGTTTGGGGTGCTGGGTCCTCAGTACTCAGGATGCTGGGTGCTCAGTGCTCAGGGTGCTGGGTGCTCAGTGCTCAGGGTGCTGGGTGCTCAGTACTCAGTGCTCAGGATGCTGGGTGCTCAGTGGTCAGGGTGCTGGGTGCTCAGTGCTCAGCGTGCTCAGTGCTCAGTGCTCAGTACTCAGGGTGCTGTGTGCTCAGTCCTCAGGGTGGTGGGTGCTCAGTGCTCGGGGTGCCCGGTGCTCAGTGCTCGGGGTGCTCGGTGCTCAGTACTCAGGGTGCTGGGTGCTCAGTACTCAGGGTGCTGGGTGCTCAGTCCTCGGGGTGCTCCGTGCTCAGGGTGCTGGGTGCTCAGTACTCAGGGTGCTGGGTGCTCAGTGCTCGGGGTGCTGGGTGCTCAGTGCTCAGGGTGATCATTGCTCAGTGCTCAGGGTGCTGGGTGCTCAGTCCTCAGGGTGCTCAGGGCTCAGGGTGCTGGGTGCTCAGTACTCAGGGTGCTGGGTGCTGAGTGCTCAGGGTGCTGGGTGCTCAGTGCTCAGGGTGCTGGGTGCTCAGTACTCAGGGTGCTCACTGCTCAGTACTCGGGGTGCTTGGGGCTCAGTACTCAGGGTGCTCAGTGCTCAGTACTCGGGGTGCTGGCTGCTCAGTGCTCAGGGTGCTCAGTGCTCAGTGCTCGGGGTGTTGGGTGCCCAGTGCTCGGGGCGCTGGGTGCTCAGTGCTCGGGGTGCTGGGTGCTCAGTACTCGGGGTGCTGGGTGCTCAGTGCTCAGAGTGCTCAGTACTCAGTACTCAGTGCTCAGGGTGCTCAGTGCTCAGTGCTCAGGGTGCTGGGTGTTCAGTACTCAGGGAGCTGGGTGCTCAGTGCTCAGTGTGCTGGGTGCTCAGTGCTCAGGGTGCTGTGTGGTCAGTACTCAGGGTGCTGGGTGCTTAGTGCTCGTGGTGCTCGGTGCTCAGTACTCAAGGTGCTGGGTGCTCAGTGCTCAGGGTGCTGGGTGCTCAGTCCTCAGGTTGCTCCGTGCTCAGGGTGCTGGGTGCTCAGTCCTCAGGGTGCTGGGTGCTCAGTGCTCGGGGAGCTGGGTGCTGAGTGCTCAGGGTGCTGGGTGCTCAGTGCTCGGGGTGCTCGGTGCTCAGTGCTCAGGGACCTGGGTGCTCAGTACTCAGGGTGCTGGGTGCTTAGTACTCAGGGTGCTCAGTGCTCAGTACACAGGGTGCTGGGTTCTCAGTGCTCGGGGTGCTGGGTGCTCAGTGCTCAGTACTCAGGGTGCTGGGTGCTCAGTGCTCGGGGTGCTGGGTGCTCAGTAATCAGCGTGCTGGGTGCTCAGTACTCAGGGTGCTGGGTGCTCAGTGCTCAGGGTGCTGGGTGTTCAGTGCTCAGGGTGCTGGGTGCTCAGTGATCGGGGTGTTGGGTGCTCAGTACTCAGTGTGCTCAGTGCTCGGGGAGCTCGGTGCTCAGTACTCAGGGTGCTGGGTGCTCAGTACTCAGTGCTCGGTGTCCTGGGTGCTCCGTGCTCGGGGTGCTGGGTGCTCAGTGCTCTGGGTGCTTAGTGCTCAGTACTCAGGGTGCTGGGTGCTCAGTACTCAGGGTGCTGGGTGCTCATTCTCGGGGTGCTGGTTGCTTAGTGCTCGGGGTGCTGGGTGCTCAGTAATCAGGGTGCTGGGGGCTCAGTACTCAGGGTGCTGGGGGCTCAGTACTCAGGGTGCTCGGTTCTCAGTACTCAGGGTGCTGGGTGCTCATTCTGAGGGTGCTGGGTGCTCAGAGCTCGGGGTGCTGGGTGCTCAGTACTCAGGGTGCTGGGTGCTCAGTACTCAGGGTGCTGGGTGCTCAGTGCTCAGGGTGCTGGGTGCTCAGTACTCAGGGTGCTCGGTGCTCAGTGCTCATGGTGCTGGGTGCTCAGTACTCAGGGTGCTGGGTGCTCAGTACTCAGGGTGCTGCGTGCTCAGTGCTCAGGGTGCTTGGTGCTCAGTACTCTGGGTGTTGGATGCTCAGTACATAGGGTGCTGGGTGCTCAGTGCTCGGGGTGCTGGGTGCTCAGTGCTCAGGGTGCTGGGTGCTCAGTGCTCAGGGTGCTGGGTGCTCAGTATTCAGGGTGCTGGGTGCTTAGTGCTCGAGGAGCTCGGTGCTCAGTACTCAAGGTTCTCGGTGCTCAGGGCTCAGGGTGCTGGGGGCAAAGTCCTCGGGGTGCTCCGTGCTCAGGGTGCCGGGTGATCAGTGCTCAGGGTGCTGGGTGCTCAGTGCTCGGGGAGCTGGGTGCTGAATGCTCAGGGTGCTGGGTGCTCAGTGATCGGGGTGCTCAGTGCTCAGTGCTCAGGGTCCTGGGAGCTCAGTCCTCAGGGTGCTGGGTGCTTAGTTCTCAGGGTGCTCAGTGCTCAGTACACAGGGTGCTGGGTGCTCAGTGCTCGGGGTGCTGGGTGCTCAGTGCTCAGTACTCAGGGTGCTGGGTGCTCAGTGCTCGGGGTGCTGGGTGCTCAGTACTCAGCGTGCTGGGTGCTCAGTACTCAGGGTGCTGGGTGCTCAGTGCTCAGGGTGCTGGGTGCTCAGTGCTCAGGGTGCTGGGTGCTCAGTGATCGGGGTGCTGGGTGCTCAGTACTCAGGGTTCTCAGTGCTCGGGGAGCTCGGTGCTCAGTACTCAGTGTGCTGGGTGCTCAGTACTCAGTGCTCGGGGTCCTGGGTGCACCGTGCTCGGGGTGCTGGGTGCTCAGTGCTCTGGGTGCTTAGTGCTCAGTACTCAGGGTGCTGGGTGCTCAGTACTGAGGGTGCTGGGTGCTCATTCTCGGGGTGCTGGCTGCTCAGTGCTCGGGGTGCTGGGTGCTCAGTACTCAGGGTGCTGGGGGCTCAGTACTCAGGGTGCTGGGTGCTCAGTACTCAGGGTGCTCGGTTCTCAGTACTCAGGGTGCTGGGTGCTCATTCTGAGGGTGCTGGGCGCTCAGTGCTCGGGGTGCTGTGTGCTCAGTACTCAGGGTGCTGGGGGCTCAGTACTCAGGGTGCTGGGTGCTCAGTGCTCAGGGTGATTTGTTCTCAGTACTCAGGGTGCTGGGTGATCAGTGCTCGGGGTGCTGGGTGCTCAGTACTCGGGGTGCTCAGTGCTCAGTACTCAGGGTGCTGGGTGCTCAGTACTCAGGGTGCTGGGTGCTCAGTTCTCGGGGTGCTCGGTGCTCAGTACACGGGGTGCTGGGTGCTCAGTACTCGGGGTGCTGGGTGCTCAGTGCTGAGGGTGCTGGCTGCTCAGTGCTCAGGGTGCTGGATGCTCAGTACTCAGCGTGCTCGGTGCTCAGTACTCAGGGTGCTCAGTGCTCAGTACTCAGCGTGCTGGGTGCTCAGTGCTCAGGGTCCTCGGTGCTCAGTACTCAGGGTGCTCAGTGCTCAGTACTCAGCGTGCTTTGTGCTCAGTGCTCTGGGTGCTGGGTGCTCAGTACTCAGGGTGCTGGGTGCTCAGTGCTCAGGGTGCTCGGTGATCAGTACTCAGGGTGCTGGGTGCTCAGTGCTCAGGGTGCTGGGTACTCAGTACTCAGGGTGCTGGGTGCTCAGTGCTCAGGGTGCTGGGTGCTCAGTGCTCAGGGTGCTGGGTGCTCAGTGCTCGGGGTGCTGGGTGCTCAGTGCTCAGGGTCCTGGGTGTTCAGTGCTCAGTGCTCAGGGTGCTGGGTGCTCAGTACTCAGGGTGCTGGGTGCTCATTCTCGTGGTGCTGGGTGCTCAGTACTCAGGTTGCTCAGTACTCTGGGTGCTCGGTGCTCAGTACTCATGGTGCTGGGTGCTCAGTACTCAGGGTGCTCGGTGCTCAGTTCTCAGGGTGCTCGGTGCTCAGTGTTTGGGGTGCATGGTCCTCAGTACTCAGGGTGCTGGGTGCTCAGTGCTCAGGGTGCTGGGTGCTCAGTGCTCAGGGTGCTGGGTGCTCAGTACTCAGTGCTCAGGATGCTGGGTGCTCAGTGCTCAGGGTGCTGGGTGCTCAGTGCTCAGCGTGCTCAGTGCTCAGTGCTCAGTACTCAGGGTGCTGGGTGCCAAGTACTCAGGGTGCTGGGTGCTCAGTGCTAGGGGTGCCCGGTGCTCAGTGCTCAGTACTCAGGGTGCTGGGTGCTCAGTATTCAAGGTGCTCAGTGCTCAGTACTCTGGGTGCTCAGTGCTCAGTACTAAGGGTGCTCAGTGCTCAGGGTGCTGGGTGCTCAGTGCTCGGGGTGCTCGGTGCTCAGTACTCAGGGTGCTGTGTGCTCAGTGCTCAGGGTGCTGGGTGCTCAGTGCTCATGGTGCTGGGTGCTCAGTACTCAGGGTGCTCGGTGCTCGGGGTTCTGGGTGCTCAGTGCTCGGGGTGCTCGGTGCTCAGTACTTGGGGTGCTCAGTGCTCAGTACTCAGGTTGCTGGGTGCTCAGTGCTCAGGGTGCTGGGTGCTCAGTACTCAGGGTGCTGGGTGCTCGGTGCTCAGTACGCTGGGTCCTCAGTTCTCAGGGAGCTGGGTGCTCAGTACTCAGGGTGCTGGGTGCTCAGTACTCAGGGTGCTCGGTGCTCAGTACTCAGGGTGCTGGGTGCTCAGTGCTCAGGGTGCTGGGTGTTCAGTACTCAGGGTGCTGGGTGCTCAGTGCTCGGGGTACTCGGTGCTCAGTACGCTGGGTGCTCAGTACTCAGGGTGCTGGGTGCTCAGTACTCAGGGTGCTGGGTGCTCAGTACTCAGGGTGCTGGGTGCTTAGTACTCAGGGTGCTGGGTGCTCAGTGCTCAGGGTGCTGGGTGCTCAGTGCTCGGGGTGCTGGGTGCTCAGTACTCAGGGTGCTCGGTGCTCAGTACTCAGGGTGCTCAGTGCTCAGTACTCAGGGTGCTCAGGCTCAGTGCTCAGGGTGCTCAGTGCTCAGTACTCAGGGTGCTCAGTGCTCAGTGCTCTGGGTGCTGGGTGCTCAGTGCTCGGGGTGCTGGGTGCTCAGTGCTCAGGGTGCTGGGTGCTCAGTCCTCAGGGTGCTCAGTGCTTAGGGTGCTGGGTGCTCAGTGCTCGGGGTGCTGGATGCTCAGTACTCAGGGTGCTGGGTGCTCAGTGCTCAGGGTGCTGTGTGCTCAGTACTCAGGGTGCTGGGTGCTCAGTATTCAGTATGCTGGGTGCTCAGTGCTCGTGGTGCTCAGTACTCAGGGTGCTGGGTGTTCAGTGATCAGGGTATTGGGTGCTCAGTACTCAGGGTGCTTGGTGCTTAGTACTCAGGGTGCTGGGTGCTCAGTACTCCGGGTGCTGGGTGCTCAGTGCTCGAGGTGCTCGGTGCTCAGTACTCAGGGTGCTCATTGCTCAGGGTGCTGGGTGCTCAGTACTCAGGGTGCTCAGTGATCAGTACTCAGGGTGCTCAGTGCTCAGTACTCAGGGTGCTCAGGGCTCAGGGTGCTGGGAGCTCACTGCTCGGGGTGCTGGGTGCTCAGTGCTCAGGGTGCTCGGTGCTCAGTGCTCAGGGTGCTGTGTGCTCAGTATTCAGGGTACTGGGTGCTCAGTACTCAGGGAGCTCAGTGCTCAGTACTCAGGGTGCTCAGTGCTCAGTACTCAGGGTGCTCAGTGCTCGGGGTGCAGGGTGCTCAGTACTCAGGGTGCTGGGTGCACAGTGCTCAGGGTGCTGGGTGCTCAGTGCTCAGGGTGCTCGGTGCTCGGGGTGCTGGGTGTGCAATGCTCGGGGTGCTGGGTGCTCAGTGCTCGGTGTGCTGGGTGCTCATTGCTCGGGTTGCTGGGTGCTCAGTGCTCGGGGTGCTGGGTGCTCAGTGCTCGGGGTGCTGGGTGCTCAGTACTCGGTTTGCTCGGTGCTCAGTACTCAGGGTGCTGGGTGCTCAGTGCTCAGGGTGCTGGGTGCGCAGTACTCAGGGTGCTGGGTGCTCAGTGCTCGGGGTGCTGGGTGCTCATTACTCAGGGTGCTGGGTGCTCAGTACTCAGGGTGCTCAGTGCTTGGGGTGCTGGGTGCTCAGTACTCAGGGTGCTCAGTGCTTGGGGTGTTGGGTGCTCAGTACTCAGGGTGCTGGGTGCTCAGGGTACTGGGTGCTCAGTACTCAGGGTGCTGGGTGCTCAGTACTCAGGGTGCTGGGTGCTCAGTGCTCGGGTTGCTGGGTGCTCAGTACTCAGCGTGCTGGGTGCTCAGTACTCAGGGTGCTGGGTGCTCAGTGCTCAGGGTGCTGGGTGCTCAGTGCTCAGGGTGCTGGGTGCTCAGTGATCGGGGTGCTGGGTGCTCAGTACTCAGGGTTCTCAGTGCTCGGGGAGCTCGGTGCTCAGTACTCAGTGTGCTGGGTGCTCAGTACTCAGTGCTCGGGGTCCTGGGTGCACCGTGCTCGGGGTGCTGGGTGCTCAGTGCTCTGGGTGCTTAGTGCTCAGTACTCAGGGTGCTGGGTGCTCAGTACTGAGGGTGCTGGGTGCTCATTCTCGGGGTGCTGGCTGCTCAGTGCTCGGGGTGCTGGGTGCTCAGTACTCAGGGTGCTGGGGGCTCAGTACTCAGGGTGCTGGGTGCTCAGTACTCAGGGTGCTCGGTTCTCAGTACTCAGGGTGCTGGGTGCTCATTCTGAGGGTGCTGGGCGCTCAGTGCTCGGGGTGCTGTGTGCTCAGTACTCAGGGTGCTGGGGGCTCAGTACTCAGGGTGCTGGGTGCTCAGTGCTCAGGGTGATTTGTTCTCAGTACTCAGGGTGCTGGGTGATCAGTGCTCGGGGTGCTGGGTGCTCAGTACTCGGGGTGCTCAGTGCTCAGTACTCAGGGTGCTGGGTGCTCAGTACTCAGGGTGCTGGGTGCTCAGTTCTCGGGGTGCTCGGTGCTCAGTACACGGGGTGCTGGGTGCTCAGTACTCGGGGTGCTGGGTGCTCAGTGCTGAGGGTGCTGGCTGCTCAGTGCTCAGGGTGCTGGATGCTCAGTACTCAGCGTGCTCGGTGCTCAGTACTCAGGGTGCTCAGTGCTCAGTACTCAGCGTGCTGGGTGCTCAGTGCTCAGGGTCCTCGGTGCTCAGTACTCAGGGTGCTCAGTGCTCAGTACTCAGCGTGCTTTGTGCTCAGTGCTCTGGGTGCTGGGTGCTCAGTACTCAGGGTGCTGGGTGCTCAGTGCTCAGGGTGCTCGGTGATCAGTACTCAGGGTGCTGGGTGCTCAGTGCTCAGGGTGCTGGGTACTCAGTACTCAGGGTGCTGGGTGCTCAGTGCTCAGGGTGCTGGGTGCTCAGTGCTCAGGGTGCTGGGTGCTCAGTGCTCGGGGTGCTGGGTGCTCAGTGCTCAGGGTCCTGGGTGTTCAGTGCTCAGTGCTCAGGGTGCTGGGTGCTCAGTACTCAGGGTGCTGGGTGCTCATTCTCGTGGTGCTGGGTGCTCAGTACTCAGGTTGCTCAGTACTCTGGGTGCTCGGTGCTCAGTACTCATGGTGCTGGGTGCTCAGTACTCAGGGTGCTCGGTGCTCAGTTCTCAGGGTGCTCGGTGCTCAGTGTTTGGGGTGCATGGTCCTCAGTACTCAGGGTGCTGGGTGCTCAGTGCTCAGGGTGCTGGGTGCTCAGTGCTCAGGGTGCTGGGTGCTCAGTACTCAGTGCTCAGGATGCTGGGTGCTCAGTGCTCAGGGTGCTGGGTGCTCAGTGCTCAGCGTGCTCAGTGCTCAGTGCTCAGTACTCAGGGTGCTGGGTGCCAAGTACTCAGGGTGCTGGGTGCTCAGTGCTAGGGGTGCCCGGTGCTCAGTGCTCAGTACTCAGGGTGCTGGGTGCTCAGTATTCAAGGTGCTCAGTGCTCAGTACTCTGGGTGCTCAGTGCTCAGTACTAAGGGTGCTCAGTGCTCAGGGTGCTGGGTGCTCAGTGCTCGGGGTGCTCGGTGCTCAGTACTCAGGGTGCTGTGTGCTCAGTGCTCAGGGTGCTGGGTGCTCAGTGCTCATGGTGCTGGGTGCTCAGTACTCAGGGTGCTCGGTGCTCGGGGTTCTGGGTGCTCAGTGCTCGGGGTGCTCGGTGCTCAGTACTTGGGGTGCTCAGTGCTCAGTACTCAGGTTGCTGGGTGCTCAGTGCTCAGGGTGCTGGGTGCTCAGTACTCAGGGTGCTGGGTGCTCGGTGCTCAGTACGCTGGGTCCTCAGTTCTCAGGGAGCTGGGTGCTCAGTACTCAGGGTGCTGGGTGCTCAGTACTCAGGGTGCTCGGTGCTCAGTACTCAGGGTGCTGGGTGCTCAGTGCTCAGGGTGCTGGGTGTTCAGTACTCAGGGTGCTGGGTGCTCAGTGCTCGGGGTACTCGGTGCTCAGTACGCTGGGTGCTCAGTACTCAGGGTGCTGGGTGCTCAGTACTCAGGGTGCTGGGTGCTCAGTACTCAGGGTGCTGGGTGCTTAGTACTCAGGGTGCTGGGTGCTCAGTGCTCAGGGTGCTGGGTGCTCAGTGCTCGGGGTGCTGGGTGCTCAGTACTCAGGGTGCTCGGTGCTCAGTACTCAGGGTGCTCAGTGCTCAGTACTCAGGGTGCTCAGGCTCAGTGCTCAGGGTGCTCAGTGCTCAGTACTCAGGGTGCTCAGTGCTCAGTGCTCTGGGTGCTGGGTGCTCAGTGCTCGGGGTGCTGGGTGCTCAGTGCTCAGGGTGCTGGGTGCTCAGTCCTCAGGGTGCTCAGTGCTTAGGGTGCTGGGTGCTCAGTGCTCGGGGTGCTGGATGCTCAGTACTCAGGGTGCTGGGTGCTCAGTGCTCAGGGTGCTGTGTGCTCAGTACTCAGGGTGCTGGGTGCTCAGTATTCAGTATGCTGGGTGCTCAGTGCTCGTGGTGCTCAGTACTCAGGGTGCTGGGTGTTCAGTGATCAGGGTATTGGGTGCTCAGTACTCAGGGTGCTTGGTGCTTAGTACTCAGGGTGCTGGGTGCTCAGTACTCCGGGTGCTGGGTGCTCAGTGCTCGAGGTGCTCGGTGCTCAGTACTCAGGGTGCTCATTGCTCAGGGTGCTGGGTGCTCAGTACTCAGGGTGCTCAGTGATCAGTACTCAGGGTGCTCAGTGCTCAGTACTCAGGGTGCTCAGGGCTCAGGGTGCTGGGAGCTCACTGCTCGGGGTGCTGGGTGCTCAGTGCTCAGGGTGCTCGGTGCTCAGTGCTCAGGGTGCTGTGTGCTCAGTATTCAGGGTACTGGGTGCTCAGTACTCAGGGAGCTCAGTGCTCAGTACTCAGGGTGCTCAGTGCTCAGTACTCAGGGTGCTCAGTGCTCGGGGTGCAGGGTGCTCAGTACTCAGGGTGCTGGGTGCACAGTGCTCAGGGTGCTGGGTGCTCAGTGCTCAGGGTGCTCGGTGCTCGGGGTGCTGGGTGTGCAATGCTCGGGGTGCTGGGTGCTCAGTGCTCGGTGTGCTGGGTGCTCATTGCTCGGGTTGCTGGGTGCTCAGTGCTCGGGGTGCTGGGTGCTCAGTGCTCGGGGTGCTGGGTGCTCAGTACTCGGTTTGCTCGGTGCTCAGTACTCAGGGTGCTGGGTGCTCAGTGCTCAGGGTGCTGGGTGCGCAGTACTCAGGGTGCTGGGTGCTCAGTGCTCGGGGTGCTGGGTGCTCATTACTCAGGGTGCTGGGTGCTCAGTACTCAGGGTGCTCAGTGCTTGGGGTGCTGGGTGCTCAGTACTCAGGGTGCTCAGTGCTTGGGGTGTTGGGTGCTCAGTACTCAGGGTGCTGGGTGCTCAGGGTACTGGGTGCTCAGTACTCAGGGTGCTGGGTGCTCAGTACTCAGGGTGCTGGGTGCTCAGTGCTCGGGTTGCTGGGTGCTCAGTGCTCGGGGTGCTGGGTTCTCAGTGCTCGGGGTGCTGGGTGCTCAGTGCTCAGGGTTCTGGGTGCTCAGTGCTCGGGGCGCTGGGTGCTCAGTGCTCGGGGTGCTGGGTGCTCAGTGCTCGGGGTACTCGGTGCTCAGTACGTTGTGGACTCACTACTCAGGGTGCTTGGTGCTCAGTGCTAAGGGTGCTGGGTGCTCAGTGCTCAGGGTGGTGGGTGCTCAGGTGCTGGGTGCTCAGTACTCAGGGTGCTGGGTGCGCAGTGCTCGGGGTGCTGGGTGCTCAGTGCTCAGGGTGCTGGGTGCTCAGTGCTCAGGGTGCTGGGTGCTCAGTACTCGGGGTGCTGGGTGCTCAGTACTCAGGGTTCTGGGTGCTCAGTACTCAGGGTGCTGGGTGATCAGTACTCGGGTGCTGTTTGCTCAGTGCTCAGAGTGCTGGGTGCTCAGTGCTCAGTACTCAGGGTGCTGGGTGCTCAGTGCTCGGGGTGCTGGGTGCTCAGTGCTCAGTACTCAGGGTGCTGGGTGCTCAGTGCTCAGGGTGCTGGGTGCTCAGTGCTCAGGGTGCTGGGTGCTCGGTGCTTGGGGTGCTGGGTGCTTAGTGCTCGGGGTGCCCGGTGCTCAGTACTCGGGGTGCTCAGTGCTCAGTACTCAGGGTGCTGGGTGCTCAGTGCTCAGGGTGCTGGGTGCTCAGTACTCAGGGTGCTGGGTGCTCGGTGCTCATTACGCTGGGTGCTCAGTACTCAGGGTGCTGGGTGCTCAGTACTCAGGGTGCTGGGTGCTCAGTGCTCGGGGTGCTGGGTGCTCAGTACTCAGGGTGCTGGGTGCTCAGTGCTCGGGGGGCTGGGTGCTCAGTACTCGGGGTGCTCAGTGCTCATTACTCAGGGTGCTGGGTGCTCAGTGCTCGGGGTGCTGGGTGCTCAGTGCTCAGTACTCAGGGTGCTGGGTGCTGACTGCTCAGGGTGCTGGGTGCTGAGTGCTCAGTGTGCTGGGTGCTCAGTGCTCAGGGTGCTGGGTACTCAGTGCTCAGGGTGCTGGGTACTCAGTGCTTGGGGTGCTGGGTGCTCAGTACTCAGGGTGCTGGTTGCTCAGTACTCAGGGTGCTCAGTGCTCAGTACTCAGGGTGCTCAGTGCTCAGGGTGCTGTGTGCTCAGTGCTCGGGGTGCTGGGAGCTCAGTACTCAGTATGCTGGGTGCTCAGTGCTCGGGGTGCTCAGTACTCAGGATGCTGTGTGTTCAGTGCTCAGGGTACTGGGTGCTCAGTACACAGGGTGCTTGGTGCTTAGTACTCAGAGTCCTGGGTGCTCAGTACTCCGGATGCTGGGTGCTCAGTGCTCGGGGTGCTCGGTGCTCAGTGCTCATTGTTCTGGGTGCTCAGTACTCTGGGCGCTGGGTGCTCAGTGTTCGGGGTGCTCGGAGCTCAGTACTCAGGGTGCTGGGTGCTCAGTGCTCGGGGTGCTCGGTGCTCAGTACTCAGGGTGCTGGGTGCTCAGTGCTCGGGGTGCTCGGTGCTCAGTACGTTGGGTGCTCACTACTCAGGGTGCTTGGTGCTCAGTGCTCAGGGTGCTGGGTGCTCAGTGCTCAGGGTGCTGGGTGCTCAGTGCTCAGGGTGCTGGGTGCTCAGTACTCAGGGTGCGGGGTGCGCAGTGCTCGGGGTACTGGGTGCTCAGTGCTCAGGGTGCTGGGTGCTCAGTACTCGGGGTGCTGGTGCTCAGTACTCAGGGTGCTGGGTGCTCAGTACTCAGGGTGCTGGGTGATCAGTACTCGGGTGCTGGGTGCTCAATGCTCAGAGTGCTGGGTGCTCAGTGCTCAGTACTCAGGGTGCTGGGTGCTCAGTGCTCGGGGTGCTGGTGCTCAGTGCTCAGTACTCAGGTAGGTGTGCTGGGTGCTCAGTGCTCAGGGTGCTGGGTGCTCAGTGCTCAGGGTGCTGGGTGCTCAGTGCTCAGGGTGCTGGGTGCTCAGTGCTCAGGGTGCTGGGTACTCCAGTGCTCGGGGTGCTGGGTGCTCAGTACTCAGGGTGCTGGGTGCTCAGTACTCAGGGTGCTCAGTGCTCAGTACTCAGGGTGCTCAGTGCTCAGGGTGCTGGGTGCTCAGTGCTCGGGGTGCTGGGTGCTCAGTCCTCAGGGTGCTGGGTGCTCAGTGCTCAGGGTGCTCGGTGCTCAGTGCTCACTGTGCTGGGTGCTCAGTGCTCAGTACTCAGGGTGCTGGGTGCTCAGTGCTCGGGGTGCTGGGTGCACAGTACTCAGGGTACTCGGTGCTCAGTACTCAGGGTGCTGGGGTGATCAGTGCTCAGGGTGCTGGGTGCTCAGTACTCAGTGTGCTCGGTGCTCAGTACTCAGTGTGCTG
>NW_024544767.1:0-22133 GCF_018167655.1 Microtus oregoni
ACTGAGCACCCAGCACCCTGAGTACTGAGCACTGAGCACCCAGCACCCCGAGCACTGAGCACCCAGCACCCTGAGTACTGAGCACTGAGCACCCAGCACCCCGAGCACTGAGCCCCCAGCACCCTGAGCACTGAGCACCCAGCACCCTGAGTACTGAGCACCCAGCACCCCGAGCACTGAGTACCTAGCACCCTGAGCACTGAGCACCCAGCACCCTGAGCACTGAGCACCCAGCACCCCAAGCACTGAGCACCCAGCACCCTGAGTACTGAGCACTGAGCACCCAGCACCCCGAGCACTGAGCACCCAGCACCCTGAGTACTGAGCACTGAGCACCCAGCACCCCGAGCACTGAGCACCCAGCACCCTGAGCACTGAGCACCCAGCACCCGAGTACTGATCTCCCAGCACCCTGAGTACTGAGCACCCCGCACCCTGAGTACTGAGCACCCAGCACCCTGAGTACTGAGCACCCAGCACCTTGAGTACTGAGCACCCCGCACCCCGAGTACTGAGCACCCTGAGTACTGAGCCCCCAGCACCCTGAGTACTGAGCACCCTGCACCCCGAGCACTGAGCTCCCTGAGTACTGAGCACCCAGCACCCTGAGTACTGAGCACCCAGCACCCTGAGGACTGAGCACTGAGCACCCAGAGAACTGAGCACCCAGCACCCCGAGGACTGAGCACCCAGCACACTGAGCACTGAGCACTGAGCACCCAGCACCCTGTGCACTGAGCACTGAGCACCCAGCACCCTGAGCACTGAGCACCCAGCACCCCGAGCACTGAATACCCAGCACCCTGAGTATTGAGCACCCAGTACCCTGAGCACTGAGCACCCAGCACCCTTAGTACTGACCACCCAGCACCCTGAGCACTGAGCACCCAGCACCCTGAGTACTGAGCATCCAGCACCCCGAGCACTGAGCACCCAGCACCCTGAGTATTGAGCACTGAGCACCCAGCACCCCGAGCACTGAGCACCCAGCACCCTCATTACTGAGCACTGAGCACCCAGCACCCTGAGCACTGAGCACCCAGCACCCTGAGCACTGAGCACCCAGTACCCCGAGTACTGAGCACACATCACCCTGAGCACTGAGCACCCTGCACCCTGAGCACGGAGCACCCAGCACCCCGAGCACTGCGCACCCAGCACCCTGAGCACTGAGCACCCAGTACCCTGAGCACTGAACACACAGCACCCTGAGTACTGAGCACCCTGAGCACTGAGCACCCAGCACCCTGGGCACTGTGCACCCAGCACCCCGAGCACTGAGCACCCAGCACCCTGAGTACTGAGAACAGATCACCCTGAGTACTGAGCACCCAGCACCCTGAGTACTGAGCCCCCAGCACCCTTAGTACTGAGCACCAAGCACCCCGAGTACTGAGCACCCAGCACCCCGAGAATGAGCACCCAGCACCCTGAGTACTGAGAACCGAGCGCCCTGAGTACTGAGCACCCAGCACCCTGAGTACTGAGCCCCCAGCACCCTGAGTACTGAGCATCCAGCACCCTGAGTACTGAGCACCCAGCACCCTGAGTACTGAGCACCCAGCACCCAGAGTACTGAGCCCCCAGCACCCTGAGTACTGAGCACCCAGCACACTGAGTACTG
Organism: Microtus oregoni; assembly: GCF_018167655.1. NCBI lineage: Eukaryota > Metazoa > Chordata > Mammalia > Rodentia > Cricetidae > Microtus > Microtus oregoni. Next base: position 1,625 of record NW_024544767.1, read on the forward strand.
AGCACCCAGCACCCTGAGCACTGAGCACAAAGCACGCTGAGTAATGAGCACTGAGCACCCTGAGTACTGAGCACTGAGGACCCTGAGCACTGAGCACCCAGCACCCTGAGTACTGAGCACCCAGCACCCTGAGTACTGAGCACCCAGCACCCCGAGCACTGAGCACCCTGAGTACTGAGCACCCAGCACCCTGAGTACTGAGCACTAAGCACCCAGAGCACTGAGCACCCAGCACCCCGAGCACGGAGCACCCAGCACCCTGAGTACTGAGCACTGAGCACCCAGCACCCCGAGCACTGAGCACCCAGCACCCTGTGTACTGAGCACTGAGCACCCTGAGTACAAAGCACCCAGGACCCTGAGTACTGAGCACCCAGGACCCTGAGCACTGAGCACCGAGCACCCCGAGCACTGAGCACCCTGCACCCTGAGCACTCAGCACCCAGCACCCCGAGCACTGAACACCCAGCACCCTGAGCACTGAGCACCCAGCACCCTAAGCACTGAGCACCCAGCACCCAGAGCACTGAGCACCCAGCACCCTGAGCACTGAGCACCCAGCATCCTGAGTACTGAGCACCCAGCACCCTGAGTACTGAGCACCCAGACCCCGAGCTCTGAGCACCCAGCACCTCTAGCACTGTGCACCCAGCACCTTGAGTAATGAGAACCCAGCACCCTGAGTACTGAGCACCCAGCACCCTGAGCACTGAGCACCCAGCAGCCCGAGCACTGAGCACCCAGCATCCTGAGCACTGAGTACTGAGCACCCAGCACCCTGAGCACTGAGCACCCAGCACCCTGAGCACTGAGCACCCAGCACCCTGAGTACTGAGCACCCAGCACCCCAAGCACTGAGCACCGAGCACCCTGAGTACTGAGCACCCAGCACGCTGAGCACTGAGCACCCAGCACCCTGAGTACTGAGCACCCAGCACCCTGAGTACTGAGCACCCAGCACCCTGAGTACTAAGCACCCAGCACCCCGAGCACTGAGCACCCAGCACCCTGAGCACTGAGCACCCAGCACCCTGAGTACTGAGCACCAAGCACCCTGAGCACTGAGCACCCAGCACCCTGAGCACTGAGCACCAAGCACCCTGAGCACTGAGAACCCAGCACCCTGAGCACTGAGCACCCAGCACCCTGAGCACTGAGCACCCAGCACCCTGAGTACTGAGCACCCAACGTACTGAGCACCGAGCACCCCGAGCACTGAGCACCCAGCACCCTGAGTACTGAGCACCCAGCACCGCGAGCACTGAGCACCCAGCACCCTGAGTACAGAGCACCGAGCACCCTGAGTACTGAGCACCCAGCACCCCGAGCACTGAGCACCCAGCACCCGGAGCACTGAGCACCCAGCACTGAGCACCCAGCACCCTGAGTACTGAGCAGCCAGCACCCTGAGAACTGAGCACCGAGCACCCCGAGCACTGAGCACCGGGCACCACGAGCACTGACCACCCAGCACCCTGAGTACTGAGCACCCAGGACCCCGAGAATGAGCACCCAGCACCATGAGTATTGAGCACCGAGCACCCTGAGCACTGAGCACCCAGCACCCTGAGCACTGAGCACCCAGCACCCTGAGTACTGAGCACCCAGCACCGCGAGCACTGAGCACCCAGCACCCTGAGTACAGAGCACCGAGCACCCTGAGTACTGAGCACCCAGCACCCCGAGAATGAGCACCCAGCACCATGAGTATTGAGCACCGAGCACCCTGAGCACCGAGCACCCAGCACCCTGAGCACTGAGCACCCAGCACCCTGAGCACTGAGCACCCAGCACCCTGAGCGCTGAGCACCCAGCACCCTGAGTACTGAGCACCCAACGTACTGAGCACCGAGCACCCTGAGCACTGAGCACCCAGCACCCTTAGCACTGAGCACCCAGCACCCTGAGCAATGAGCACACTGAGTACTGAGCACCCAGCACCTTGAGCACTGAGCACCGAGCACCCCGAGCACTGAGCACCCAGCAACCGGAGTACTGAGCACCCAGCACCCTGAGTACTAAGCACCGAGCACCCTGAGTACTGAGCACCCAGCACCCTGAGCAGTGGACACACAGCAACCTGAGTACTGAGCACCCTGAGCACTGAGCACCCAGTACCCTGAGTACTGAGCACCGAGCACCCCGAGCACTGAGCACCCAGCACCCCGAGCACTGAGCACCCAGCAGCCCGAGCACTGAGCCCCCAGCACCCTGAGTACTGAGCACCCAGCACCCTGAGTACTGAGCACCCAGCACCCCGAGCACTGAGTACCCAGCACCCTGAGCACTGAGCACCCAGCACCCTGAGCACTGAGCACCCAGCACCCCAAGCACTGAGCACCCAGCACCCTGAGTACTGAGCACTGAGCAACCAGCACCCCGCGCACTGAGCACCCAGCACCCTGAGTACTGAGCACTGAGCACCCAGCACCCCGAGCACTGAGCACCCAGCACCCTGAGCAATGAGCACCCAGCACCCGAGTACTGATCACCCAGCACCCTGAGTACTGAGCACCCCGCACCCTCAGTACTGAGCACCCAGCACCCTGAGTACTGAGCACCCAGCACCTTGAGTACTGAGCACCCCGCACCCCGAGTACTGAGCACCCTGAGTACTGAGCCCCCAGCACCCTGAGTACTGAGCACCCTGCACCCCGAGCACTGAGCTCCCTGAGTACTGAGCACCCTGCACCCTGAGTACTGAGCACCCAGCACCCTGAGGACTGAGCACTGAGCACCCAGAGAACTGAGCACCCAGCACCCCGAGGACTGAGCACCCAGCACACTGAGCACTGAGCACTGAGCACCCAGCACCCTGTGCACTGAGCACTGAGCACCCAGCACCCTGAGCACTGAGCACCCAGCACCCCGAGCACTGAGTACCCAGCACCCTGAGTACTGAGCACCCAGTACCCTGAGCACTGAGCACCCAGCACCCTTAGTACTGACCACCCAGCACCATGAGCACTGAGCACCCAGCACCCTGAGTACTGAGCACTGAGCACCCAGCACCCCGAGCACTGAGCACCCAGCACCCTCATTACTGAGCACTGAGCACCCAGCACCCTGAGCGCTGAGCACGCAGCACCCTGAGCACTGAGCACCCAGTACCCCGAGTACTGAGCACACATCACCCTGAGCACTGAGCACCCTGCACCCTGAGCACGGAGCACCCAGCACCCCGAGCACTGCGCACCCAGCACCCTGAGCACTGAGCACCCAGTACCCTGAGCACTGAACACACAGCACCCTGAGTACTGAGCACCCTGAGCACTGAGCACCCAGCACCCTGGGCACTGTGCACCCAGCACCCCGAGCACTGAGCACCCAGCACCCTGAGTTCTGAGAACAGATCACCCTGAGTACTGAGCACCCAGCACCCTGAGTACTGAGCCCCCAGCACCCTTAGTACTGAGCACCAAGCACCCCGAGCACTGAGCACCCAGAACCCCGAGAATGAGCACCCAGCACCCTGAGTACTGAGAACCGAGCACCCTGAGTACTGAGCACCCAGCACCCTGAGTACTGAGCCCCCAGCACCCTGAGTACTGAGCATCCAGCACCCTGAGTACTGAGCACCCAGCACCCTGAGTACTGAGCACCCAGCACCCAGAGTACTGAGCCCCCAGCACCCTGAGTACTGAGCACCCAGCACACTGAGTACTGAGCACCCAGCACCCTGAGCACTGAGCACAAAGCATGCTGAGTAATGAGCACTGAGCACCCTGAGTACTGAGCACCGAGGACCCTGAGCACTGAGCACCCAGCACCCTGAGTACTGAGCACCCAGCACCCTGAGTACTGAGCACCCAGCACCCCGAGCACTGAGCACCCAGAGCACTGAGCACCCAGCACCCCGAGCACGGAGCACCCAGGACCCCGAGCACTGAGTACTGAGCACCCAGCACCCTGAGTACTGAGCACCGAGCTCCCCGAGCACTGAGCACCCTGAGTACTGAGCACACAGCACCCCAATCACTGAGCACCCAGCACCCTGAGCACCCAGAACCCTGAGCACTGAGCACCCAGCACCCTGAGTACTGAGCACCAAGCACCCCGAGCACTGAGCACCCAGCACCCTGAGTACTGAGCACTGAGCACCCAGCACCCCGAGCACTGAGCACACAGCACCCTGTGTACTGAGCACTGAGCACCCTGAGTACAAAGCACCCAGGACCCTGAGTACTGAGCACCCAGGAACCTGAGCACTGAGCACCGAGCACCCCGAGCACTGAGCACCCTGCACCCTGAGCACTCAGCACCCAGCACCCCGAGCACTGAACACCCAGCACCCTGAGCACTGAGCACCCAGCACCCTAAGCACTGAGCACCCAGCACCCAGAGCACTGAGCACCCAGCACCCTGAGCACTGAGCACCCAGCATCCTGAGTACTGAGCACCCAGCACCCTGAGTACTGAGCACCCAGACCCCGAGCTCTGAGCACCCAGCACCTCTAGCACTGTGCACCCAGCACCCTGAGAAATGAGAACCCAGCACCCTGAGTACTGAGCACCCAGCACCCTGAGCACTGAGCACCCAGCAGCCCGAGCACTGAGCACCCAGCATCCTGAGCACTGAGTACTGAGCACCCAGCACCCTGAGCACTGAGCACCCAGCACCCTGAGCACTGAGCACCCAGCACCCTGAGTACTGAGCACCCAGCACCCCAAGCACTGAGCACCGAGCACCCTGAGTACTGAGCACCCAGCACGCTGAGCACTGAGCACCCAGCACCCTGAGTACTGAGCACCCAGCACCCTGAGTACTGAGCACCCAGCACCCTGAGTACTGAGCACCCAGCACCCCGAGCACTGAGCACACAGCACCCTGAGCACTGAGCACCCAGCACCCTGAGTACTGAGCACCAAGCACCCTGAGCACTGAGCACCCAGCACCCTGAGCACTGAGCACCAAGCACCCTCAGCACTGAGAACCCAGCACCCTGAGCACTGAGCACCCAGCACCCTGAGCACTGAGCACCCAGCACCCTGAGTACTGAGCACCCAACGTACTGAGCACCGAGCACCCCGAGCACTGAGCACCCAGCACCCTGAGTACTGAGCACCCAGCACCGCGAGCACTGAGCACCCAGCACCCTGAGTACTGAGCACCGAGCACCCTGAGTACTGAGCACCCAGCACCCCGAGCACTGAGCACCCAGCACCCGGAGCACTGAGCAACCAGCACTGAGCACCCAGCACCCTGAGTACTGAGCACCCAGCACCCTGAGAACTGAGCACCGAGCATCCCGAGCACTGAGCACCGGGCACCACGAGCACTGACCACCCAGCACCCTGAGTACTGAGCACCCAGCACCCCGAGAATGAGCACCCAGCACCATGAGTACTGAGCACCGAGCACCCTGAGCACTGAGCACCCAGCACCCTGAGTACTGAGCACCAAGCACCCTGAGTACTGAGCACCCAGCACCCTGAGTACTGAGCACCCAGCACCCTGAGTTCTGAGCACCCAGCACCCTGAGCACTGAGCACACTGAGTACTGAGCAACCAGCACCCTGAGCACTGAGCACCCAGCACCCCGAGCACTGAGCACCCAGCACCCCGAGCACTGAGCACCCTGTGCACTGAGCACCGAGCACCCTGAGTACTGAGCACTGAGCACCCTGAGCACTGAGCACCCAGCACCCTGAGCACTGAGCACCCAGCACCCTGAGCACTGAGGACCCAGCACCACGAGCACTGAGAACCCAGCACCCTGAGTACTGAGCAACCAGCACCCTGAGCACTGAGGAGGCAGCAGCCCGAGCACTGAGCACCCAGCAGGCTGAGTACTGAGCACTGAGCACCCAGCACCCTGAGTACTGAGCACCCAGCACCCTGAGTAATGAGCACCCAGCACCCTGAGTACTGAGCACCGAGCACCCCGAGTACTGAGCACCCAGCACCCCGAGCACTGAGCACCCAGCACCCCTAGCACTGAGCACCCAGCACACCGAGCACTCAGCAAGCAGCACCCCGAGCACTGAGCACCCAGCACACCGAGCACTGAGCACCCAGCACCCCGAGCACTGAGCACCATGAGTACTAAGCACCGAGCACCCTGAGCACTGAGCACCCAGCACCCCGAGTACTGAGCACCCAGCACCCTGAGTACTGAGCACTGAGCACCCTTAGTACTGAGCACCGAGCACCCTGAGTAATGAGCACCCAGCACGGTGAGCACTGAGCACCCTGCACCTTGAGTACTGAGCACCGAGCACCCCGAGCACTGAGCACCCAGCACCCTAAGTACTGAGCACCCAGCACCCTGAGCACTGAGCACCCAGCACCCCGAGCACTGAGCACCCAGCACCCTGAGTACTGAGCACCCAGCACCCCTAGCACTGAGCACCCAGCATACTGACCACTGAGCACCCAGCACCCTGAGTACTGAGCACCCAGCACCCTGAGCACTGAGCACTCAGCACCCCGAATACTGAGCACCCAGCACCCTGAGTACTGAGCACTGAGCACCCTGAGCACTGAGCACCCAGCACCCCGAGCACTGAGCACCCAGCACCCTGAGTACTGAGCACCCGGCACCCTGAGTACTGAGCACTCAGCACCCTGAGTACTGAGCACCGAGCACCCCAAGCACTGAGCACCCAGCACCCTTAACACGGAGCACCCCGAGGACTGAGGACCCAGCACCCTGAGCACTGAGCACCCAGCACCTTGAGTACTGAGCACCGAGCACCTCGAGCCCTGAGCACCCAGCACCCTGAGTACTGAGCACCCAGCACCATGAGCACTGAGCACCCAGCACCCCGAGCACTGAGCACCCAGCACCCTGAGTACTGAGCACCCAGCACCCTGAGCATTGAGCACCCAGCACCCTGAGTACTGAGCACCCTGAGTACTGAACACCCAGCACTCTGAGTACTGAGCACTGAGCACCCTGAGTACAGAGCACCCAGCACCCTGAGAACTGAGTACCCAGCACCCTGAGTACTGAGCACTGACAACCCTGAGTACTGAGCACCGAGCACCCTGAGTACTGAGCACCCAGCACCCTGATCACGGAGCACGGAGCACCCCGAGGACTGAGCACCCAGCAACCTGAGCACTGAGCACCCAGCACCTTGAGTACTGAGCACCGAGCACACTGAGCACTGAGCACCCAGCACCCTGAGTACTGAGCACCCAGCACCCTGAGCACTGAGCACCCAGCACCCTGAGCACTGAGCACCCAGCACCCCGAGCACTGATCACCCAGCACCCTGAGTACTGAGCACCCAGCACCCTGAGCATTGAGCACCCAGCACCCTGAGTACTGAGCACCCTGAGTACTGAACACCCAGCACTCTGAGTACTGAGCACTGAGCACCCTGAGTACAGAGCACCCAGCACCCTGAGAACTGAGTACCCAGCACCCTGAGTACTGAGCACTGACAACCCTGAGTACTGAGCACCGAGCACCCTGAGTACTGAGCACCCAGCACCCTGATCACGGAGCACGGAGCACCCCGAGGACTGAGCACCCAGCAACCTGAGCACTGAGCACCCAGCACCTTGAGTACTGAGCACCGAGCACACTGAGCACTGAGCACCCAGCACCCTGAGTACTGAGCAACCAGCACCCTGAGCACTGAGCACCCAGCACCCTGAGCACTGAGCACCCAGCACCCCGAGCACTGATCACCCAGCACCCTGAGTACTGAGCACCCAGCACCCTGAGCACTGAGCACCCAGCACCCTGAGTACTGAGCACCCAGCACCCTGAGTACTGAGCAACCAGCACCCTGAGCACTGAGCACTGAGCACCCAGCACCCTGAGCTCTGAGCACTGAGTACACAGCACCCCGAGCACTGAGCACCCAGCACCCCGAGCACTGATCACCCATCACCCTGAGCACTGATCACCCAGCACCCTGAGTACTGAGCACCCAGCACCCTGAGTACTGAGCAACCAGCACCCTGAGCACTGAGCACTGAGCACCCAGCACCCTGAGCTCTGAGCACTGAGCACCCAGCACCCCGAGCACTGAACACCCAGCACCCCGAGCACTGATCACCCAGCACCCTGAGCACTGATCACCCAGCACCCTGAGTACTGAGCACCCAGCACCCTGAGTACTGAGCACTCAGCACCCTGAGTACTGAGCACCAAGCACCCCGAGCACTGAGCACCCAGCACCCTGAGCACTGAGCACCCTGAGGACTGAGCACCCAGCACCCTGAGCACTGAGCACCCAGCACCCTGAGTACTGAGCACCGATCACCCTGAGCACTGAGCACCCAGCACCCCGAGCACTGAGCACCCAGCACCCTGAGTACTGAGAACTCAGCACCCTGAGTACTGAGCACTCAGCACCCTGAGTACTGAGCACCGAGCACCCCGAGCACTGAGCACCCAGCACCCTGAGCACTGAGCACCCAGCACCCTGAGTACTGAGCACCCAGGACCCCGAGAATGAGCACCCAGCACCATGAGTACTGAGCACCGAGCACCCTGAGCACTGAGCACCCAGCACCCTAAGCACTGAGCACCCAGCACCCCGAGCACCGAGCACCCAGCACCCTGAGCACTGAGCACCCAGCACCCTGAGCACTGAGCACCCAGCACCCTGAGCGCTGAGCACCCAGCACCCTGAGTACTGAGCACCCAACGTACTGAGCACCGAGCACCCTGAGCACTGAGCACCCAGCACCCTTAGCACTGAGCACCCAGCACCCTGAGCAATGAGCACACTGAGTACTGAGCACCCAGCACCTTGAGCACTGAGCACCGAGCACCCCGAGCACTGAGCACCCAGCAACCGGAGTACTGAGCACCCAGCACCCTGAGTACTAAGCACCGAGCACCCTGAGTACTGAGCACCCAGCACCCTGAGCAGTGGATACACAGCAACCTGAGTACTGAGCACCCTGAGCACTGAGCACCCAGTACCCTGAGTACTGAGCACCGAGCACCCCGAGCACTGAGCACCCAGCACCCCGAGCACTGAGCACCCAGCAGCCCGAGCACTGAGCCCCCAGCACCCTGAGTACTGAGCACCCAGCACCCTGAGTACTGAGCACCCAGCACCCCGAGCACTGAGTACCCAGCACCCTGAGCACTGAGCACCCAGCACCCTGAGCACTGAGCACCCAGCACCCCAAGCACTGAGCACCCAGCACCCTGAGTACTGAGCACTGAGCAACCAGCACCCCGCGCACTGAGCACCCAGCACCCTGAGTACTGAGCACTGAGCACCCAGCACCCCGAGCACTGAGCACCCAGCACCCTGAGCAATGAGCACCCAGCACCCGAGTACTGATCACCCAGCACCCTGAGTACTGAGCACCCCGCACCCTGAGTACTGAGCACCCAGCACCCTGAGTACTGAGCACCCAGCACCTTGAGTACTGAGCACCCCGCACCCCGAGTACTGAGCACCCTGAGTACTGAGCCCCCAGCACCCTGAGTACTGAGCACCCTGCACCCCGAGCACTGAGCTCCCTGAGTACTGAGCACCCTGCACCCTGAGTACTGAGCACCCAGCACCCTGAGGACTGAGCACTGAGCACCCAGAGAACTGAGCACCCAGCACCCCGAGGACTGAGCACCCAGCACACTGAGCACTGAGCACTGAGCACCCAGCACCATGTGCACTGAGCACTGAGCACCCAGCACCCTGAGCACTGAGCACCCAGCACCCCGAGCACTGAGTACCCAGCACCCTGAGTACTGAGCACCCAGTACCCTGAGCACTGAGCACCCAGCACCCTTAGTACTGACCACCCAGCACCATGAGCACTGAGCACCCAGCACCCTGAGTACTGAGCACTGAGCACCCAGCACCCCGAGCACTGAGCACCCAGCACCCTCATTACTGAGCACTAAGCACCCAGCACCCTGAGCGCTGAGCACGCAGCACCCTGAGCACTGAGCACCCAGTACCCCGAGTACTGAGCACACATCACCCTGAGCACTGAGCACCCTGCACCCTGAGCACGGAGCACCCAGTACCCTGAGCACTGAACACACAGCACCCTGAGTACTGAGCACCCTGAGCACTGAGCACCCAGCACCCTGGGCACTGTGCACCCAGCACCCCGAGCACTGAGCACCCAGCACCCTGAGTTCTGAGAACAGATCACCCTGAGTACTGAGCACCCAGCACCCTGAGTACTGAGCCCCCAGCACCCTTAGTACTGAGCACCAAGCACCCCGAGCACTGAGCACCCAGAACCCCGAGAATGAGCACCCAGCACCCTGAGTACTGAGAACCGAGCACCCTGAGTACTGAGCACCCAGCACCCTGAGTACTGAGCCCCCAGCACCCTGAGTACTGAGCATCCAGCACCCTGAGTACTGAGCACCCAGCACCCTGAGTACTGAGCACCCAGCACCCAGAGTACTGAGCCCCCAGCACCCTGAGTACTGAGCACCCAGCACACTGAGTACTGAGCACCCAGCACCCTGAGCACTGAGCACAAAGCATGCTGAGTAATGAGCACTGAGCACCCTGAGTACTGAGCACCGAGGACCCTGAGCACTGAGCACCCAGCACCCTGAGTACTGAGCACCCAGCACCCTGAGTACTGAGCACCCAGCACCCCGAGCACTGAGCACCCTGAGTACTGAGCACCCAGCAACCTGAGTACTGAGCACTAAGCACCCAGAGCACTGAGCACCCAGCACCCCGAGCACGGAGCACCCAGGACCCCGAGCACTGAGTACTGAGCACCCAGCACCCTGAGTACTGAGCACCGAGCTCCCCGAGCACTGAGCACCCTGAGTACTGAGCACACAGCACCCCAATCACTGAGCACCCAGCACCCTGAGCACCCAGAACCCTGAGCACTGAGCACCCAGCACCCTGAGTACTGAGCACCAAGCACCCCGAGCACTGAGCACCCAGCACCCTGAGTACTGAGCACTGAGCACCCAGCACCCCGAGCACTGAGCACACAGCACCCTGTGTACTGAGCACTGAGCACCCTGAGTACAAAGCACCCAGGACCCTGAGTACTGAGCACCCAGGAACCTGAGCACTGAGCACCGAGCACCCCGAGCACTGAGCACCCTGCACCCTGAGCACTCAGCACCCAGCACCCCGAGCACTGAACACCCAGCACCCTGAGCACTGAGCACCCAGCACCCTAAGCACTGAGCACCCAGCACCCAGAGCACTGAGCACCCAGCACCCTGAGCACTGAGCACCCAGCATCCTGAGTACTGAGCACCCAGCACCCTGAGTACTGAGCACCCAGACCCCGAGCTCTGAGCACCCAGCACCTCTAGCACTGTGCACCCAGCACCCTGAGAAATGAGAACCCAGCACCCTGAGTACTGAGCACCCAGCACCCTGAGCACTGAGCACCCAGCAGCCCGAGCACTGAGCACCCAGCATCCTGAGCACTGAGTACTGAGCACCCAGCACCCTGAGCACTGAGCACCCAGCACCCCGAGCACTGAGTACCCAGCACCCTGAGTACTGAGCACCCAGTACCCTGAGCACTGAGCACCCAGCACCCTTAGTACTGACCACCCAGCACCATGAGCACTGAGCACCCAGCACCCTGAGTACTGAGCATCCAGCACCCCGAGCACTGAGCACCCAGCACCCTGAGTACTGAGCACTGAGCACCCAGCACCCCGAGCACTGAGCACCCAGCACCCTCATTACTGAGCACTGAGCACCCAGCACCCTGAGCACTGAGCACCCAGCACCCTGAGCACTGAGCACCCAGTACCCCGAGTACTGAGCACACATCACCCTGAGCACTGAGCACCCTGCACCCTGAGCATGGAGCACCAAGCACCCCGAGCACTGCGCACCCAACACCCTGAGCACTGAGCACCCAGTACCCTGAGCACTGAACACACAGCACCCTGAGTACTGAGCACCCTGAGCACTGAGCACCCAGCACCCTGGGCACTGTGCACCCAGCACCCCGAGCACTGAGCACCCAGTACCCTGAGTACTGAGAACAGATCACCCTGAGTACTGAGCACCCAGCACCCTGAGTACTGAGCCCCCAGCACCCTTAGTACTGAGCACCAAGCACCCCGAGCACTGAGCACCCAGCACCCCGAGAATGAGCACCCAGCACCCTGAGTACTGAGAACCGAGCACCCTGAGTACTGAGCACCCAGCACCCTGAGTACTGAGCCCCCAGCACCCTGAGTACTGAGCATCCAGCACCCTGAGTACTGAGCACCCAGCACCCTGAGTACTGAGCACCCAGCACCCAGAGTACTGAGCCCCCAGCACCCCGAGTACTGAGCACCCAGCACACTGAGTACTGAGCACCCAGCACCCTGAGCACTGAGCACAAAGCATGCTGAGTAATGAGCACTGAGCACCCTGAGTACTGAGCACCGAGGACCCTGAGCACTGAGCACCCAGCACCCTGAGTACTGAGCACCCAGCACCCTGAGTACTGAGCACCCAGCACCCCGAGCACTGAGCACCCTGAGTACTGAGCACCCAGCACCCTGAGTACTGAGCACTAAGCACCCAGAGCACTGAGCACCCAGCACCCCGAGCACGGAGCACCCAGGACCCCGAGCACTGAGTACTGAGCACCCAGCACCCTGAGTACTGAGCACCGAGCTCCCCGAGCACTGAGCACCCTGAGTACTGAGCACACAGCACCCCAATCACTGAGCACCCAGCACCCTGAGCACCCAGAACCCCGAGCACTGAGCACCCAGCACCCTGAGTACTGAGCACCAAGCACCCCGAGCACTGAGCACCCAGCACCCTGAGTACTGAGCACTGAGCACCCAGCACCCCGAGCACTGAGCACCCAGCACCCTGTGAACTGAGCACTGAGCACCCTGAGTACAAAGCACCCAGGACCCTGAGTACTGAGCACCCTGCACCCTGAGCACTCAGCACCCAGCACCCCGAGCACTGAACACCCAGCACCCTGAGCACTGAGCACCCATCACCCTAAGCACTGAGCACCCAGCACCCAGAGCACTGAGCACCCAGCACCCTAAGCACTGAGCACCCAGCACCTCTAGCACTGTGCACCCAGAACCTTGAGTAATGAGAACCCAGCACCCTGAGTACTGAGCACCCAGCACCCTGAGCACTGAGCACCCAGCAGCCCGAGCACTGAGCACCCAGCATCCTGAGCACTGAGTACTGAGCACCCAGCACCCTGAGCACTGAGCACCCAGCACCCTGAGCACTGAGCACCCAGCACCCTGAGTACTGAGCACCCAGCACCCCAAGCACTGAGCACCGAGCACCCTGAGTACTGAGCACCCAGCACGCTGAGCACTGAGCACCCAGCACCCTGAGTACTGAGCACCCAGCACCCTGAGTACTGAGCACCCAGCACCCTGAGTACTGAGCACCCAGCACCCCGAGCACTGAGCACCCAGCACCCTGAGCACTGAGCACCCAGCACCCTGAGTACTGAGCACCAAGCACCCTGAGCACTGAGCACCCAGCACCCTGAGCACTGAGCACCATGCACCCTGAGCACTGAGAACCCAGCACCCTGAGCACTGAGCACCCAGCACCCTGAGTACTGAGCACCCAGCACCCCAAGCACTGAGCACCGAGCACCCTGAGTACTGAGCACCCAGCACGCTGAGCACTGAGCACCCAGCACCCTGAGTACTGAGCACCCAGCACCCTGTGCACTGAGCACTGAGCACCCAGCACCCTGAGCACTGAGCACCCAGCACCCCGAGCACTGAGTACCCAGCACCCTGAGTACTGAGCACCCAGTACCCTGAGCACTGAGCACCCAGCACCCTTAGTACTGACCACCCAGCACCATGAGCACTGAGCACCCAGCACCCTGAGTACTGAGCATCCAGCACCCCGAGCACTGAGCACCCAGCACCCTGAGTACTGAGCACTGAGCACCCAGCACCCCGAGCACTGAGCACCCAGCACCCTCATTACTGAGCACTGAGCACCCAGCACCCTGAGCACTGAGCACCCAGCACCCTGAGCACTGAGCACCCAGTACCCCGAGTACTGAGCACACATCACCCTGAGCACTGAGCACCCTGCACCCTGAGCATGGAGCACCAAGCACCCCGAGCACTGCGCACCCAACACCCTGAGCACTGAGCACCCAGTACCCTGAGCACTGAACACACAGCACCCTGAGTACTGAGCACCCTGAGCACTGAGCACCCAGCACCCTGGGCACTGTGCACCCAGCACCCCGAGCACTGAGCACCCAGTACCCTGAGTACTGAGAACAGATCACCCTGAGTACTGAGCACCCAGCACCCTGAGTACTGAGCCCCCAGCACCCTTAGTACTGAGCACCAAGCACCCCGAGCACTGAGCACCCAGCACCCCGAGAATGAGCACCCAGCACCCTGAGTACTGAGAACCGAGCACCCTGAGTACTGAGCACCCAGCACCCTGAGTACTGAGCCCCCAGCACCCTGAGTACTGAGCATCCAGCACCCTGAGTACTGAGCACCCAGCACCCTGAGTACTGAGCACCCAGCACCCAGAGTACTGAGCCCCCAGCACCCCGAGTACTGAGCACCCAGCACACTGAGTACTGAGCACCCAGCACCCTGAGCACTGAGCACAAAGCATGCTGAGTAATGAGCACTGAGCACCCTGAGTACTGAGCACCGAGGACCCTGAGCACTGAGCACCCAGCACCCTGAGTACTGAGCACCCAGCACCCTGAGTACTGAGCACCCAGCACCCCGAGCACTGAGCACCCTGAGTACTGAGCACCCAGCACCCTGAGTACTGAGCACTAAGCACCCAGAGCACTGAGCACCCAGCACCCCGAGCACGGAGCACCCAGGACCCCGAGCACTGAGTACTGAGCACCCAGCACCCTGAGTACTGAGCACCGAGCTCCCCGAGCACTGAGCACCCTGAGTACTGAGCACACAGCACCCCAATCACTGAGCACCCAGCACCCTGAGCACCCAGAACCCCGAGCACTGAGCACCCAGCACCCTGAGTACTGAGCACCAAGCACCCCGAGCACTGAGCACCCAGCACCCTGAGTACTGAGCACTGAGCACCCAGCACCCCGAGCACTGAGCACCCAGCACCCTGTGAACTGAGCACTGAGCACCCTGAGTACAAAGCACCCAGGACCCTGAGTACTGAGCACCCTGCACCCTGAGCACTCAGCACCCAGCACCCCGAGCACTGAACACCCAGCACCCTGAGCACTGAGCACCCATCACCCTAAGCACTGAGCACCCAGCACCCAGAGCACTGAGCACCCAGCACCCTAAGCACTGAGCACCCAGCACCTCTAGCACTGTGCACCCAGAACCTTGAGTAATGAGAACCCAGCACCCTGAGTACTGAGCACCCAGCACCCTGAGCACTGAGCACCCAGCAGCCCGAGCACTGAGCACCCAGCATCCTGAGCACTGAGTACTGAGCACCCAGCACCCTGAGCACTGAGCACCCAGCACCCTGAGCACTGAGCACCCAGCACCCTGAGTACTGAGCACCCAGCACCCCAAGCACTGAGCACCGAGCACCCTGAGTACTGAGCACCCAGCACGCTGAGCACTGAGCACCCAGCACCCTGAGTACTGAGCACCCAGCACCCTGAGTACTGAGCACCCAGCACCCTGAGTACTGAGCACCCAGCACCCCGAGCACTGAGCACCCAGCACCCTGAGCACTGAGCACCCAGCACCCTGAGTACTGAGCACCAAGCACCCTGAGCACTGAGCACCCAGCACCCTGAGCACTGAGCACCATGCACCCTGAGCACTGAGAACCCAGCACCCTGAGCACTGAGCACCCAGCACCCTGAGCACTGAGCACCCAGCACCCTGAGTACTGAGCACCCAACGTACTGAGCACCGAGCACCCCGAGCACTGAGCACCCAGCACCCTGAGTACTGAGCACCCAGCACCGCGAGCACTGAGCACCCAGCACCCTGAGTACTGAGCACCGAGCACCCTAAGTACTGAGCACCCAGCACCCCGAGCACTGAGCACCCAGCACCCGGAGCACTGAGCACCCAGCACTGAGCACCCAGCACCCTGAGTACTGAGCACCCAGCACCCTGAGAACTGAGCACCGAGCACCCCGAGCACTGAGCACCGGGCACCACGAGCACTGACCACCCAGCACCCTGAGTACTGAGCACTCAGCACCCCGAGAATGAGCACCCAGCACCATGAGTACTGATCACCGAGCACCCTGAGCACTGAGCACCCAGCACCCTGAGTACTGAGCACCAAGCACCCTGAGTACTGAGCACCCAGCACCCTGAGTACTGAGCACCCAGCACCCTGAGTTCTGAGCACCCAGCACCCTGAGCACTGAGCACACTGAGTACTGAGCAACCAGCACCCTGAGCACTGAGCACCCAGCACCCCGAGCACTGAGCACCCAGCTCCCCGAGCACTGAGCACCCTGTGCACTGAGCACCGAGCACCCTGAGTACTGAGCACTGAGCACCCTGAGCACTGAGCACCCAGCACCCTGAGCACTGAGCACCCAGCACCCTGAGCACTGAGGACCCAGCACCACGAGCACTGAGAACCCAGCACCCTGAGTACTGAGCACCCAGCACCCTGAGCACTGAGGAGGCAGCAGCCCGAGCACTGAGCACCCAGCAGGCTGAGTACTGAGCACTGAGCACCCAGCACCCTGAGTACTGAGCACCCAGCACCCTGAGTAATGAGCACCCAGCACCCTGAGTACTGAGCACCGAGCACCCCGAGTACTGAGCACCCAGCACCCCGAGCACTGAGCACCCAGCACCCATAGCACTGAGCACCCAGCACACCGAGCACTCAGCAAGCAGCACCCCGAGCACTGAGCACCCAGCACACCGAGCACTGATCACCCAGCACCCCGAGCACTGAGCACCATGAGTACTAAGCACCGAGCACCCTGAGCACTGAGCACCCAGCACCCCGAGTACTGAGCACCCAGCACCCTGCGTACTGAGCACTGAGCACCCTTAGTACTGAGCACCGAGCACCCTGAGTAATGAGCACCCAGCACGGTGAGCACTGAGCACCCTGCACCTTGAGTACTGAGCACCGAGCACCCCGAGCACTGAGCACCCAGCACCCTAAGTACTGAGCACCCAGCACCCTGAGCACTGAGCACCCAGCACCCCGAGCACTGAGCACCCAGCACCCTGAGTACTGAGCACCCAGCACCCCGAGCACTGAGCACCCAGCACACTGACCACTGAGCACCCAGCACCCTGAGTACTGAGCACCCAGCACCCTGAGCACTGAGCACTCAGCACCCCGAATACTGAGCACCCAGCACCCTGAGTACTGAGCACTGAGCACCCTGAGCACTGAGCACCCAGCACCCCGAGCACTGAGCACCCAGCACCCTGAGTACTGAGCACCCGGCACCCTGAGTACTGAGCACTCAGCACCCTGAGTACTGAGCACCGAGCACCCCAAGCACTGAGCACCCAGCACCCTTAACACGGAGCACCCCGAGGACTGAGGACCCAGCACCCTGAGCACTGAGCACCCAGCACCCGGAGCACTGAGCACCCAGCACTGAGCACCCAGCACCCTGAGTACTGAGCACCCAGCACCCTGAGTACAGAGCACCGAGCACCCTGAGTACTGAGAACCCAGCACCCCGAGCACTGAGCACCCAGCACCCGGAGCACTGAGCACCCAGCACTGAGCACCCAGCACCCTGAGTACTGAGCACCCAGCACCCTGAGAACTGAGCACCGAGCACCCCGAGCACTGAGCACCGGGCACCACGAGCACTGACCACCCAGCACCCTGAGTACTGAGCACCCAGCACCCCGAGAATGAGCACCCAGCACCATGAGTACTGAGCACCGAGCACCCTGAGCACTGAGCACCCAGCACCCTGAGCACCGAGCACCCAGCACCCTGAGCACTGAGCACCCAGCACCCTGAGCACTGAGCACCCAGCACCCTGAGCACTGAGCACCCAGCACCCTGAGTACTGAGCACCCAACGTACTGAGCACCGAGCACCCTGAGCACTGAGCACCCAGCACCCTTAGCACTGAGCACCCAGCACCCTGAGCAATGAGAACACTGAGTACTGAGCACCCAGCACCTTGAGCACTGAGCACCGAGCACCCCGAGCACTGAGCACCCAGCACCCGGAGTACTGAGCACCCAGCACCCTGAGTACTAAGCACCGAGCACCCTGAGTACTGAGCACCCAGCACCCTGAGCAGTGGACACACAGCACCCTGAGTACTGAGCACCCCGAGCACTGAGCACCCAGTACCCTGAGTACTGAGCACCGAGCACCCCGAGCACTGAGCACCCAGCACCCCGAGCACTGAGCACCCAGCAGCCCGAGCACTGAGCCCCCAGCACCCTGAGTACTGAGCACCCAGCACCCTGAGTACTGAGCACCCAGCACCCCGAGCACTGAGTACCCAGCACCCTGAGCACTGAGCACCCAGCACCCTGAGCACTGAGCACCCAGCACCCCAAGCACTGAGCACCCAGCACCCTGAGTACTGAGCACTGAGCACCCAGCACCCCGAGCACTGAGCACCCAGCACCCTGAGTACTGAGCACTGAGTACCCAGCACCCCGAGCACTGAGCACCCAGCACCCTGAGCACTGAGCACCCAGCACCCGAGTACTGATCAACCAGCACCCTGAGTACTGAGCACCCCGCACCCTGAGTACTGAGCACCCAGCACCCTGAGTACTGAGCACCCAGCACCTTGAGTACTGAGCACCCCGCACCCCGAGTACTGAGCACCCTGAGTACTGAGCCCCCAGCACCCTGAGTACTGAGCACCCTGCACCCCGAGCACTGAGCTCCCTGAGTACTGAGCACCCAGCACCCTGAGTACTGAGCACCCAGCACCCTGAGGACTGAGCACTGAGCACCCAGAGAACTGAGCACCCAGCACCCCGAGGACTGAGCACCCAGCACACTGAGCACTGAGCACTGAGCACCCAGCACCCTGTGCACTGAGCACTGAGCACCCAGCACCCTGAGCACTGAGCACCCAGCACCCCGAGCACTGAGTACCCAGCACCCTGAGTACTGAGCACCCAGTACCCTGAGCACTGAGCACCCAGCACCCTTAGTACTGACCACCCAGCACCATGAGCACTGAGCACCCAGCACCCTGAGTACTGAGCATCCAGCACCCCGAGCACTGAGCACCCAGCACCCTGAGTACTGAGCACTGAGCACCCAGCACCCCGAGCACTGAGCACCCAGCACCCTCATTACTGAGCACTGAGCACCCAGCACCCTGAGCACTGAGCACCCAGCACCCTGAGCACTGAGCACCCAGTACCCCGAGTACTGAGCACACATCACCCTGAGCACTGAGCACCCTGCACCCTGAGCATGGAGCACCAAGCACCCCGAGCACTGCGCACCCAACACCCTGAGCACTGAGCACCCAGTACCCTGAGCACTGAACACACAGCACCCTGAGTACTGAGCACCCTGAGCACTGAGCACCCAGCACCCTGGGCACTGTGCACCCAGCACCCCGAGCACTGAGCACCCAGTACCCTGAGTACTGAGAACAGATCACCCTGAGTACTGAGCACCCAGCACCCTGAGTACTGAGCCCCCAGCACCCTTAGTACTGAGCACCAAGCACCCCGAGCACTGAGCACCCAGCACCCCGAGAATGAGCACCCAGCACCCTGAGTACTGAGAACCGAGCACCCTGAGTACTGAGCACCCAGCACCCTGAGTACTGAGCCCCCAGCACCCTGAGTACTGAGCATCCAGCACCCTGAGTACTGAGCACCCAGCACCCTGAGTACTGAGCACCCAGCACCCAGAGTACTGAGCCCCCAGCACCCTGAGTACTGAGCACCCAGCACACTGAGTACTGAGCACCCAGCACCCTGAGCACTGAGCACAAAGCATGCTGAGTAATGAGCACTGAGTACCCTGAGTACTGAGCACCGAGGACCCTGAGCACTGAGCACCCAGCACCCTGAGTACTGAGCACCCAGCACCCTGAGTACTGAGCACCCAGCACCCCGAGCACTGAGCACCCTGAGTACTGAGCACCCAGCACCCTGAGTACTGAGCACTAAGCACCCAGAGCACTGAGCACCCAGCACCCCGAGCGAGGAGCACCCAGGACCCCGAGCACTGAGTACTGAGCACCCAGCACCCTGAGTACTGAGCACCGAGCTCCCCGAGCACTGAGCACCCTGAGTACTGAGCACACAGCACCCCAATCACTGAGCACCCAGCACCCTGAGCACCCAGAACCCCGAGCACTGAGCACCCAGCACCCTGAGTACTGAGCACCAAGCACCCCGAGCACTGAGCACCCAGCACCCTGAGTACTGAGCACTGAGCACCCAGCACCCCGAGCACTGAGCACCCAGCACCCTGTGAACTGAGCACTGAGCACCCTGAGTACAAAGCACCCAGGACCCTGAGTACTGAGCACCCTGCACCCTGAGCACTCAGCACCCAGCACCCCGAGCACTGAACACCCAGCACCCTGAGCACTGAGCACCCAGCACCCTAAGCACTGAGCACCCAGCACCCAGAGCACTGAGCACCCAGCACCCTGAGCACTGAGCACCCAGCATCCTGAGTACTGAGCACCCAGCACCCTGAGTAC